>NC_079193.1:227974520-228149520 GCF_029499605.1 Hyla sarda | reverse complement strand
GTTTTTGTGGCTAACTCTAAGCCCAGATTAGTAATGGACTCTGTCTATAAGACAGCTTCCACTACTAAGCCTGTCAAGTAAAGTAAGGAAAAAACACAACAGGTTTAAAAAAAAAAATTATTACAAAAAACACTCCCCCACAAGCCCTCGTTAACCATTTTATTAAAATCAAACAAAGAAAAACGCTGGTCATCGAAGTAGTCCACCGAATCCGGAGGAGTCCACAGGATACACTGATCTGAAATGAGAAGAAAAAAAAAATGGGTTAGTACATTTATTATCACCTGCTCGCACATCTCCCACCCCGCACGACTACAACTCCCAGCATGCCCTTACAGTATGGACATGCTGGGAGTTGTAGTTGTGTGGTGCAGGAGATCTGTGGGCAAGTGACAAGCTTGTCCCCTGCCCCCAGCTGCAGGACTACAACTCCCAGCATGCCCTGACAGTAAGGACATGCTGGGAGTTGTAGTCCTGCAGCTGGGGGCAGGGGACAAGCTTGTCATTCGCCTGCACTGCACAACTACAACTTCGAGCATGTCCTTACAGTAAGGGCATGCTGGGAGTTGTAGTCCTGCAAAGGGAGCCCAGGCACACACACACAGACAGTCACACACAGACAGAGATAGAGACAGACAGAGAGACAGACACACACACTCACCCATCCAGCGCAGCACCCCTTCTCTCCGGGCGCCCTGAGAGTGACGTCACTGACGGAGGGACGTCAGGCCGACGCAACCGAAGACCTGGGAGCAGAGGCCAGGCACAGTGCAGATGAAGGCCCGGGGGCTGGGGGGAGTAGAGGGGTACTGGTGGGGACGGAGGCCGGGAACAGTGCAGGTGAAGGCCGGGGGGGAGGGGTATGCTGACGGACCCCCCCTGACAGTCTCCTATATCCCCTAATCATGTCACTGTTCCGGTGGGGTCCTGTGATTGGCTGCTGGTCCTGGCCAATCACAGGACCCAGCGGGAAATGTGAAATGACAGCAGGGGATTTAGGAGTCTGCGGCGCCGGTGCCCGGGCTAACATTACAGTGCAGCCGCCCGGGCTCCTCATACGGCCTCCCCGCTACCCTCACTTAATAATGATGGGGACACTGATATACATCCCCCTTGTCTCCTGCCCTCGCAGCTCAGCTCCCGCTGCTACAAGACTACAACTCCCAGCATGTCCTCACTGTAAGGGCATGCTGGGACTTGTAATCTTGCAACTGTTAGCAGACAGATGGGAGTTGTATGGTGCTGGCAGGTGAGAGGGGGGGATGTAAATCACTGCAGTGTCCCTGTAGCGAAGTGAGGGTAGCTGGGAGAAAGTATGTCGGAGCCCGGGCGGCAGTAGCTTTTCCTGCTCCATGTTGGAGCTGGAGTAAATATAGTCAATTTTTAAGGCAGTTGCAACTTTTTATTGCGCAGCTGCAACTGTCGCAATTAATAAATACCTGAATAAAGCAAATCCATTTTGAAAAGTTAACTACGTAAGCAAGTTTCGTAATAATTAACTAATATCCTTTACAATAATCCCGTTTATTCATTTTACTTTATAATACGGATGCTCACATATACTTCTTGCTATTTTATGTAATTAACTCTTGAAAGGGTTAACACCCTATTGTGTATTATTGGGTGTTTCCCTACCTTGCCATGCCTGATGAAGCTGTGCATGCGCTGCGAAACGCGTTGCATTATTGGAATTAAATTGGATGAATTGTATCCTGGCTCTGTGACTCCTTGCTCCGCTCAGTGCCACAAATCCTGGTTACAAAGAACCTTTTCTTTGAATATATTCTACACATGTCCAGGAAGGATGCAGACTGTTCTTATCCAAATACACACCTTTACCACCTTTACTGGTAAGCGGTACTGAATCTTCCTTTTGCCTTATCCTTACCATCTACGTTACTCCACAAGGAGCGCCTTTTTCGTCTTTTTTATTTCATATTTCTAAACAGGCAGGATAAGAGTGACTATAGGCTGCTTGAAAGTGAGAAAGATACTACAGATATGGCAGATTTATTTATCAGATGGAAATATGTTATCAAGTGGAAATGGTATGTCTAGTATAGGTTTAAACCAACTTTTTGTTGGTGTACTTTAAAGCAGAATCTTGGGTCATAATTTTGGCACATTTGGACATATAGAGAACATCCCTTTGCCATGTTATGACCCTTTTAAAACAGTGTGTACAACTCAACATTTTAGCACATTGACAACAGTGAATCTTAGTCAATGTATCCTTATGGAATATGCAGCTAATGTATGGTAAAGTGTCATAGAAAGTGAACATTACTACAGAGTGAATACATATACAATAGATATACAATACATATATGTACAAAATACTATTTACATGATAGATCCAACACTTGTTTTCTTCATAAAAATATCACTGTTTATTAGTGTTTAGTAAAAGCAATGACAATAGAACATTAAAACCACAGCTCATGGAGCTCATGTGCACTGTCAGAGTCTGCGCGTTTCAGACCCACTTACAGGCCCTTACTCATGTCATGAGTCCACAGTCCTAATCAGGTGTCCCAAGGTTGCTTCGGTAACTGTATCACCCAGCAGGCAATAGCAAAGATTCAGTGACAATTTAATGCACATTTTTATTGTACATCTTCAGCTTTTTTATGTTTTGATGTTTTCATTTATTACTGCAAAAACAGTAAATATTATAAATAGATGTAAGTAGCCAAGCAGTATAAGCAAATGAATGTTCTGTTTTCTTCTAGCTTTCATCTAGCTTCCATATTTTGTGCAGGGAAAGCTGCAGGCAAATGATACATAGGCTTCTGTGATGACACAGATCAAAGCTTAACTGTAAAGACACTATACAAGCAAGGCAGTGTCTTTAATATTTCATAGAAAAACAGTGAACGGTGAAAAACATCTACTGAATATATAAAAAAAATATATATATATCTTAAAAACAGCACACATTCATGACATTTACCAAAGCTAATATTGATTAACTGTTATAGGGCTGAAAAATAATAATACAGAATACACTAGTTGTCTGTTAGTGGGGCATTTTGTTGCTGTAGTTTAATAGTGTTTCTAACGCTATGGGCAAAAAATCACAGTGATCTACAAACAATAGACTAGATGGCTAGATAGTGTGTACAGAGTCTAGATAAACAGAACATTCAGTGCACAAATAAAGTGTCACACACCACCTACAAAAATTCAGCATTTGGATAAATAGTTTATACAACGTCTACAGTTGTAGCCAAAAGTTTTGAGACGGACACACATTTTTCTTTCAACGTTTGCTCGTTCATTGTTTTTTAATATTTTAGGTATATATTTATATGGTGTACTGAAGTACAATCATAACCATTTCACTATTTTTCAAACTTTTATTGATACATACATTGAGTTTATGTAAAGACTTCTGAATTTCTGACTTCTGTATTTCAACCTGGCATGCTACTGTATATCAGCTTCTTAGAAAAAATCATGCATGTAGCTGTAGGGGGTGCAGAGGTAGCAACCTTGTCAGGGCCCTGGTGCCTATGGGGGCACAAGGCACATCTGCCCCATAAGAGACTAATATATTGAATGGCACATGTTGCCCTGTTGCAGACTTTGCATTGTGGCAGAAGCTACGAGTTATGCCTCTGGTTAAAACCCTAATTGATGACAACCCATTCTTGTCTAATCAGTGCTTTGAGTTTATCACAATTTCTGTGTCTTTGTTTACCTGCTATTTGAAAATTAGCTACAGGTTCTCAATTGAGATCTGAGAAGTTTCCTGGCCAATTTCTCAGATCTCTGTGGTGGCAAAACCCTTTTAAGGGTACGCTCACACGGACGGATCCGCAGCGTTTATAACACTGCAGATCTGCCGACGATGGACTTTACAGTGTGCCTCCATCTGTGCCCGCTCATAGCGGAAATCCACTGCTACGAGCAGACACACTGTGATGTGCGCATTGCCGCGCTCATGTGTAGTATACTTGCACACATCCCCCTGCTATGTGTGAAGGGGGGAGCTGGGAGTTCTGCTATGTGTGAGGGGAGGGGGGCTGGGAGTTCTGCTATGTGTGAGGGGAGGGGGGCTGGGAGTTCTGCTATGTGTGAGGGGAGGGGGGCTGGGAGTTCTGCTATGTGTGAGGGGAGGGGGGCTGGGAGTTCTGCTATGTGTGAGGGGAAGGGGGAGCTGGGAGTTATGCTATGTGTGAGGGGAAGGGGGGATCTGGGAGTTATGCTATGTGTGAGGGGAGGGGAAGGGTAGCTGGGAGTTCTGCTATGTGTGAGAGGAGGGGGGAGCTGGGAGTTCTGCTATGTGTGAGGGGAGGGGCTGCTGGGTGTTCTGCTATGTGTGAGGGGAGGGGGAGAGCTGGGAGTTCTGCTATGTGTGAGGGGTGTCCTGGTTCGTGACAGTCCCAACATAGCAATGGGGTGGGGCTTTTAAGACTTTTCAGCCACCTGAGCAAGGGTGGGGACCTCCTGGGTTTAACCGCCCCCTCCCGCAGTTTTACGATGGCCTCGAACCTTTCTACGAGGTCTACCATTCCCAGGGTGTTGCTAGGGGACACATGGCCAAGCCAGCTCTGGAGGGAGTAAGGCAGAGCCCTCCAGAACATATCGGCCAGGAGATGGTCCAGCATGGCAGTGGGACTCAACACCCCCGGCTGCGGCCACTTCTGAAGGCGTTGCAATAGGTCATAATATTGCGGCCGGAAAGGCTCAGTTGGCTTATATTCCCACTGCCTTACCCGCTGGGCCCAGACCCACACATTTACCACCATTCTTGCCAGGATCTCACCCTTGACGGTGTTATAATCAGCAGCCTGGTCGTCAGGCAAGTCAAAGTACGCCTGCTGGGACCCCAACGTCAGAAACTGAGCGATGACCTCAGCCCACTAATTTCGGGGTAACTTCTCCCTCATGGCCACTTTTTCAAAAACCGACAGGTAGGCCTCGACCTCTTCCGAGGGGGTCATCTTGGAGATCGCTGTCCGCACGGCTTTCTGGGCATTAGGCCCGGCCCGGGTTTTCACTGCAGTTTGTAGCACCATCACATGCTGTAACAGCAGTTGGTTGGTTTCCTGCTGGTGCTTGTTGGCCTCCATGATGTTTCATACCTGCCTCCATTTTGGCAACACTGCGGTCACTGGAACAATTTTTTTGCCTTGACTCTCTGGAGAAAACACTCCCTCTGTACTGTCAGTCACTTGTCAGCAAGATCGTTGCCCCTAGCAACCACTCCAACAGGTTATCCCAGGCTCAGTTCTTAGCAAACAGCATGCTGAAACTCAATCGTTGATCTCACTGTGTTGCCCGCATCCTCCATCAAATGTGATGACTCGCTCTTGCAGATAGGTGCAGTTGTAGTATAGAGGCAAGGAAACAGAATTTTTTTAAATAAACGTTCAGTTTCAGCAAAGGAAAATGTAACAAAAGTCCACCTGTATTCCTTAGGTGTTAGTTCACACCTGAGTCCATGCCATGCGGCATCAAGCAAGTCTTTTCCAGGCCTCCAGGCAGGCTGTTCACCAGCTTCCAAACTTGGAGCAAACGCAGGGAAGAACTCCACATTCAGCTCTCTCTGGCAGTGTGAGCTGCAACAAGAAAACCCCCTTCAGCTGGTGAAGCAGGCTGCCTTTAAGGCCAACAAAAAGCAGCCTGGATTGTGGGGAATGGCCCCCACCCAGCACTTGACTATTCCCAGTAGACCCGAGCCGACCCGGATTGGCCTTCCAGCGATACTACGGCCATAGTGTCAGTCTGCATCACAGCACAGACACTGAATAAATACCGGCTCTCACTTCACCAAGGCCAGGAGCCTTGGTGACACATATCGCCCATTCACCATGATGCCTTTCACCTTCTCACAGTATGTATGAT
The DNA here is from genome assembly GCF_029499605.1 of Hyla sarda. Classification (NCBI taxonomy): domain Eukaryota; kingdom Metazoa; phylum Chordata; class Amphibia; order Anura; family Hylidae; genus Hyla; species Hyla sarda. Next base: position 228,143,667 of record NC_079193.1, on the reverse strand, counting down.
GTGTGTATGTATATAATGTATGTATAAGGTTTCTTTCACACTGCTGCTGCGCTCCTTCATGAACAGCCGTCAAACTGTCTTTTTTTGCAAGTTTGACAGCCGTCAAACAGCGAGTCCCAATGGACCCCATTATAGTCAATGGGGTCTGTCGGGTTCCGTTGTTTTTCAGCAGGAGTAGCGGGAGGAAAAAACATTGCACAATGTATTTTCCCTCCTGCTATTTTCCCCGGCAGCCCGACGGCCGTCACACTGCCGCGTGGCAATGGTAGTGTGAAAGGGGCCTAATAGATGTATGTATGTATGTATGTATGCAATGCATGTATGATAGATGTGTGTAGTCTAGATGTATGTGTTACGCCGAGCGCTCCGGGTCCCCGCTCCTCCCCGGAGCGCTCGCTACACTCTCGTTACTGCAGCGCTCCGGTCAGATCCACTGACCCGGGGCGCTGCGATACCGCCTCCAGCCGGGATGCGATTCGCGATGCGGGTGGCGCCCGCTCGCGATGCGCACCCCGGCTCCCGTACCTGACTCGCTCTCCGTCGGTCCTGTCCCGGCGCGCGCGGCCCCGCTCCCTAGGGCGCGCGCGCGCCGGGTCTTTGCGATTTAAAGGGCCACTGCGCCGCTGATTGGCGCAGTGGTTCTAATTAGTGTGTTCACCTGTGCACTCCTTATTTATACCTCACTTCCCCTGCACTCCCTCGCCGGATCTTGTTGCCATTGTGCCAGTGAAAGCGTTTCCTTGTGTGTTCCTAGCCTGTGTTCCAGACCTCCTGCCGTTGCCCCTGACTACGATCCTTGCTGCCTGCCCCGACCTTCTGCTACGTCCGACCTTGCTTCTGTCTACTCCCTTGTACCGCGCCTATCTTCAGCAGTCAGAGAGGTTGAGCCGTTGCTAGTGGATACGACCTGGTCACTACCGCCGCAGCAAGTCCATCCCGCTTTGCGGCGGGCTCTGGTGAAAACCAGTAGTGACTTAGAACCGATCCACTAGCACGGTCCACGCCAATCCCTCTCTGGCACAGAGGATCCACTACCTGCCAGCCGGCATCGTGACAGTAGATCCGGCCATGGATCCCGCTGAAGTTCCTCTGCCAGTTGTCGCCGACCTCACCACGGTGGTCGCCCAGCAGTCACAACAGATAGCGCAACAAGGCCAACAGCTGTCTCAACTGACCGTGATGCTACAGCAGCTACTACCACAGCTTCAGCAATCATCTCCTCCGCCAGCTCCTGCACCTCCTCCGCAGCGAGTGGCCGCTTCTGGTCTACGACTATCCTTGCCGGATAAATTTGATGGGGACTCTAAATTCTGCCGTGGCTTTCTTTCCCAATGTTCCCTGCACTTGGAGATGATGTCGGACCAGTTTCCTACTGAAAGGTCTAAGGTGGCTTTCGTAGTCAGCCTTCTGTCTGGAAAAGCTCTGTCATGGGCCACACCGCTCTGGGACCGCAATGACCCCGTCACTGCCTCTATACACTCCTTCTTCTCGGAAATTCGAAGTGTCTTTGAGGAACCTGCCCGAGCCTCTTCTGCTGAGACTGCCCTGTTGAACCTGGTCCAGGGTAATTCTTCCGTTGGCGAGTACGCCGTACAATTCCGTACTCTTGCTTCAGAACTATCCTGGAATAATGAGGCCCTCTGCGCGACCTTTAAAAAAGGCCTATCCAGCAACATTAAAGATGTTCTGGCCGCACGAGAAATCCCTGCTAACCTACATGAACTCATTCATCTAGCCACTCGCATTGACATGCGTTTTTCCGAAAGGCGTCAGGAGCTCCGCCAGGATATGGACTTTGTTCGCACGAGGCGTTTTTTCTCCCCGGCTCCTCTCTCCTCTGGTCCCCTGCAATCCGTTCCTGTGCCTCCCGCCGTGGAGGCTATGCAGGTCGACCGGTCTCGCCTGACACCTCAAGAGAGGACACGACGCCGCATGGAGAATCTCTGCCTGTACTGTGCCAGTACCGAACACTTCCTGAAGGATTGTCCTATCCGTCCTCCCCGCCTGGAAAGACGTACGCTGACTCCGCACAAAGGTGAGACAGTTCTTGATGTCAACTCTGCTTCTCCACGCCTTACTGTGCCTGTGCGGATATCTGCCTCTGCCTTCTTCTTCTCTACTATGGCCTTCTTGGATTCCGGATCTGCAGGAAATTTTATTTTGGCCTCTCTCGTCAACAGGTTCAACATCCCGGTGACCAGTCTCGCCAGACCCCTCTACATCAATTGTGTACACAATGAAAGATTGGACTGTACCATACGTTTCCGCACGGAGCCCCTTCTAATGTGCATCGGACCTCATCACGAGAAAATTGAATTTTTGGTCCTCCCCAATTGCACTTCCGAAATTCTCCTTGGACTACCCTGGCTTCAACTCCATTCCCCAACCCTGGATTGGTCCACTGGGGAGATCAAGAGTTGGGGGCCCTCTTGTTTCAAGGACTGCCTAAAACCGGTTCCCAGTACCCCTTGCCGTGACTCTGTGGTTCCCCCTGTAACCGGTCTCCCTAAGGCCTATATGGACTTTGCGGATGTTTTTTGCAAAAAACAAGCTGAGACTCTACCTCCTCACAGGCCTTATGATTGTCCTATTGACCTCCTCCCGGGCACTACTCCACGCCGGGGCAGAATTTATCCTCTGTCCGCCCCAGAGACTCTTGCTATGTCTGAGTACATCCAGGAAAATTTAAAAAAGGGCTTTATTCGTAAATCCTCCTCTCCTGCCGGAGCCGGATTTTTCTTTGTGTCCAAAAAAGATGGCTCTCTACGTCCTTGCATAGACTACCGCGGTCTTAATAAAATCACGATAAAGAACCGCTACCCCCTACCTCTCATCTCTGAACTCTTTGATCGCCTCCAAGGTGCCCACATCTTTACCAAACTGGACTTAAGAGGTGCTTATAATCTCATCCGCATCAGAGAGGGGGATGAATGGAAAACGGCATTTAACACTAGAGATGGACACTTTGAGTATCTGGTCATGCCCTTTGGCCTGTGCAACGCCCCTGCCGTCTTCCAAGACTTTGTTAATGAAATTTTTCGTGATCTCTTATACTCCTGTGTTGTTGTATATCTGGACGATATCCTGATTTTTTCTGCCAACCTAGAAGAACACCGCCAGCATGTCCGCATGGTTCTTCAGAGACTTCGTGACAATCAACTTTATGCCAAGATAGAGAAATGTCTGTTTGAATGCCAATCTCTTCCTTTCCTAGGATACTTGGTCTCTGGCCAGGGACTACAAATGGATCCAGACAAACTCTCTGCCGTCTTAGATTGGCCACGCCCCTCCGGACTCCGGGCTATCCAACGTTTTTTGGGGTTCGCCAATTATTACAGGCAATTTATTCCACATTTTTCTACCGTTGTGGCTCCTATCGTGGCTTTAACCAAAAAAAATGCCAATCCCAAGTCATGGCCTCCTCAAGCGGAAGACGCCTTTAAACGGCTCAAGTCTGCCTTTTCTTCGGCTCCCGTGCTCTCCAGACCTGACCCATCTAAACCCTTCCTATTGGAGGTTGATGCCTCCTCAGTAGGAGCTGGAGCGGTCCTTCTACAAAAAAATTCTTCCGGGCATGCTGTTACTTGTGGTTTTTTTTCTAGGACCTTCTCTCCGGCGGAGAGGAACTACTCCATCGGGGATCGAGAGCTTCTAGCCATTAAATTAGCACTTGAGGAATGGAGGCATCTGCTGGAGGGATCAAGATTTCCAGTTATTATTTACACCGATCACAAGAACCTCTCCTATCTCCAGTCTGCCCAACGGCTGAATCCTCGCCAGGCCAGGTGGTCTCTGTTCTTTGCCTGATTTAATTTTGAAATTCACTTTCGGCCTGCCGACAAGAACATTAGGGCCGATGCTCTCTCTCGTTCCTCGGATGCCTCGGAAGTTGAACTCTCTCCGCAACACATCATTCCTCCTGACTGCCTGATCTCCACTTCTCCAGCCTCCATCAGGCAAACTCCTCCAGGAAAGACCTTCGTCTCTCCACGCCAACGCCTCGGAGTCCTCAAGTGGGGTCACTCCTCCCATCTCGCAGGTCATGCAGGCATCAAGAAATCTGTGCAACTCATCTCTCGCTTCTATTGGTGGCCGACTCTGGAGACGGATGTCGTGGACTTTGTGCGAGCCTGCACTGTCTGTGCCCGGGATAAGACTCCTCGCCAGAAGCCCGCTGGTTTTCTTCATCCTCTGCCTGTCCCCGAACAGCCTTGGTCTCTGATTGGTATGGATTTTATTACAGACTTACCCCCATCTCGTGGCAACACTGTTATTTGGGTGGTCGTTGATCGATTCTCCAAAATGGCACATTTCATCCCTCTTCCTGGTCTTCCTTCAGCGCCTCAGTTGGCTAAACAATTTTTTGTACACATTTTTCGTCTTCACGGGTTGCCCACGCAGATCGTCTCGGATAGAGGCGTCCAATTCGTGTCAAAATTCTGGAGGGCTCTCTGTAAACAACTCAAGATTAAATTAAACTTTTCTTCTGCATATCATCCTCAATCCAATGGACAAGTAGAAAGAATTAACCAGGTCTTGGGTGATTATTTACGACATTTTGTTTCCTCCCGCCAGGATGATTGGGCAGATCTTCTACCATGGGCCGAATTCTCGTATAACTTCAGAGTCTCTGAATCTTCCTCCAAATCCCCATTTTTCGTGGTGTACGGCCGTCACCCTCTTCCTCCCCTCCCTACCCCCTTGCCCTCTGGTCTGCCCGCTGTGGATGAAATTTCTTGTGATCTTTCCATCATATGGAGAGAGACCCAAAATTCTCTCTTACAGGCTTCATCACGCATGAAGAAGTTTGCTGATAAGAAAAGAAGAGCTCCTCCCATTTTTTCTCCTGGAGACAAGGTATGGCTCTCCGCTAAATATGTCCGCTTCCGTGTCCCTAGCTACAAGTTGGGACCACGCTATCTTGGTCCTTTCAAAATTTTGTGCCAGATTAATCCTGTCTCTTACAAACTTCTTCTTCCTCCTTCTCTTCGTATTCCTAATGCCTTTCACGTTTCTCTTCTTAAACCACTTATCATCAACCGTTTCTCTCCCAAACTTGTTTCCCCCACTCCTGTTTCCGGCTCCTCGGACATCTTCTCCGTCAAAGAGATTCTGGCATCCAAGAAGGTCAGAGGGAAAACCTTTTTTTTAGTTGATTGGGAGGGTTGTGGTCCAGAAGAGAGATCCTGGGAACCTGAGGACAATATTCTAGACAAAAGTCTGCTCCTCAGGTTCTCAGGCTCTAAGAAGAGGGGGAGACCCAAGGGGGGGGTACTGTTACACCGAGCGCTCCGGGTCCCCGCTCCTCCCCGGACCCGGGGCGCTGCGATACCGCCTCCAGCCGGGATGCGATTCGCGATGCGGGTGGCGCCCGCTCGCGATGCGCACCCCGGCTCCCGTACCTGACTCGCTCTCCGTCGGTCCTGTCCCGGCGCGCGCGGCCCCGCTCCCTAGGGCGCGCGCGCGCCGGGTCTTTGCGATTTAAAGGGCCACTGCGCCGCTGATTGGCGCAGTGGTTCTAATTAGTGTGTTCACCTGTGCACTCCTTATTTATACCTCACTTCCCCTGCACTCCCTCGCCGGATCTTGTTGCCATTGTGCCAGTGAAAGCGTTTCCTTGTGTGTTCCTAGCCTGTGTTCCAGACCTCCTGCCGTTGCCCCTGACTACGATCCTTGCTGCCTGCCCCGACCATCTGCTACGTCCGACCTTGCTTCTGTCTACTCCCTTGTACCGCGCCTATCTTCAGCAGTCAGAGAGGTTGAGCCGTTGCTAGTGGATACGACCTGGTCACTACCACCGCAGCAAGTCCATCCCGCTTTGCGGCGGGCTCTGGTGAAAACCAGTAGTGACTTAGAACCGATCCACTAGCACGGTCCACGCCAATCCCTCTCTGGCACAGAGGATCCACTACCTGCCAGCCGGCATCGTGACAGTATGTATACTTGTATAATGTGTGCATGAATGTATTATGCGTGTATACATATGATGTGTGTGTATCTGTATGAGAGATGTGCGTATGTATGATAGATGCGTGTGGGGGCTACAACTATACACTGGGGACTTCAACTTAATAAAGGGAGCATCCATCTACAATGGGACCTACCTACAGGGAGTAACCCCTACTTATAGGAGGCTGCTACTGCCTACAGGGAGTAAATACTAACAGGTATCTACATGGGGACCTACCTACTCAGGGGAAGCTCAGTAATGGGGGAACCATGTGATCTACTTAATGGGGGTACCTACCTACTCTTTCCCCAATACCCATATCTACTTACTCTACTGTGTGAGAATCCAAGGGTTTATTATTACTGTATGGAGCACTGTAGGTGCTTAACCTCTTAAGGACCCATGACGTACCGGTACGTCATGAGTCCGCTCCCGTTCTATAACGCGGGGCCGGGACCCCTGGCTAATAGCGCGCAGCACTGATCGCGGTGCCGCGCGCTATTAACTCTTTAGAAAGTGAAAGTAAAACCATGCCGGTTAGCTCAGGGAGCTGTTCGGGATCGCCGAAATCGCGGCATCCCGAACAGCTTACATGACAGCCGGAGGGTCCCTACCTGCCTCCATGCTGTCCGATCACCGAATGACTGCTCAGTGCCTGAGATCCAGGCATGAGCAGTCAAGCGGCAGAATCATCGATCAGTGGTTTCTTATGAGAAACCACTGATCAATGTAAAAGATCAGTGTGTACAATGCTATAGCCCCCTATATGGAAAAAATAAGTGAAAAATGAAAAAATAAGTGAATAAAGATCATTTAACAACTTCCCTAATAAAAGTTTGAATCATCCCCTTTTCCCATTAAAAAAAACTGTGTAAATAAAAATAAACGTATGTGGTATCGACGCGTGTGGAAATATCCGAATTATAAAAATATATAGTTGATTACACCGCACGGTCAATGGCGTACATACAAAAAAAATACTTCTGGAAAAAATCATAACTACATGCAGGAAAATTTATACATTTAAAATTGTCATCTTCTGACCCCTATAACTTTTTTATTTTTCCGCGTATGGGGCTAATTTTTGGCGCTGTGATCTGAAGTTTTTAGCGGCACCATTTTTGCATTGATAGGACTTATTGATCGCTTTTTATTCATTTTTTCATGATAAGTTTTCCTGCATGTAGTTATGATTTTTTCCAGAAGTATGACAAAATCAAACCTATATAAGGGTGGTTTCACACCACGTTTTGTACTTACGGTTCCCGTATACGGCAGGAAGGAGAGGGCGGGGCTTAATCGCGGCGCCGTATAGGGGACCACGTTTTTGCCTACGGTCGGGAAACCACATACGGCCGAAAACGCAGCCGACCGGAGGCTGCGGTTTACTCCGGTCGGCTCATAGACATGCATTAAATACGGTTCCCCTATCCGGCTGAGTGCGGGCGCCTCCTCCCAGCCGTATACGGGTACCGTAAGTACAAAACGTGGTGTGAAACCACCCTAAGTAGGGTATCATTTTAATCGTATGGACCTACAGAATAAAGAGAAGGTGTAATTTTGTACCGGAAAATGTACTGTGTAGAAACGGAAGCCCCCAAAAGTTACAAAATTGTGTGTTTTTTATTTCAATTTAGTCTCACAATGATTTTTGTTTTCCGTTTTGCCATAGATTTTTGGGTAAATTGACAGATGTCATTACAAAGTAGAATTGTTGGCGCAAATAATAAGCCATCATATGGATTTTTAGGTGCAAAATTGAAAGAGTTATGATTTTTTAAAGGTAAGGAGGAAAAAACGAAAATGCAAAAAACGGAAAAACCCTGGGTCCTTAAGGGGTTAAAGAGAGGGCTAAAATGTTTGTCTGGCAGGTTTTGTGGAGACTAACTGTGGATGGAAGAATTGGCATGCTGTTCTGGGCCGGATGGAGAAGAAAAAGGAAAAGTGAATGACTCAGATCACAGATGACGTCACCTGGTGGAACTGTCTGTAATCACTTATATGCTCTGTAGAGCTGAGGTGACTACTATATGGCCACTGTATGGGAGGGATATTAGTTTTTGAACAGTGTTTTTATCAGTATGGTAATATTATCGTAGCATTATGTGGTGTCCCGGTACCGTATTATATACATTACCTGTATAGAGGTCCCCATAGCCAGAGTCCCTAGGACGTCGGGGTCCCTCTTTTGTAGATCTCCCCTTGTCACCTCACATTTAGTCTATAACTATATAGCAGTTCTATTCAATATTAATATAAGTATAGGTATATATGTGTATAGATTTAGTTATCTACCTGTTCGGAGTGTAGCAGGACCTGCGGGTCACGTGAATAGGTTGAAACTCTATGGTTTTGCTTTAGGACCTTTTGGAGGTTCCCATGACGTATCACCTACAATGCACTGTAACGGTGAGTGACAGTCGTTACGGACCAATCCAAAACGGCTGGCCCCTGCCCATATAAGGGACCTGCGGCATCTTGATCCCTCTCTTGGGTTGCTGACTCTGGAAGAGGAAGGACCTCCGCAGCTTACAAGACAATTTACTAGGCCAAAGCCTTGCGGCCTAGGCTTCTAACCTAGCGGATAGATTAAGCAATTCCCTGCTACTCATCGCAAGATCACTGGACCTAATTACTCCCCTAAATCCAGTAGATCTCTGCTATATAATACAAAAGAAGGATAGACCACTCACCCAGGAGTCCCACACCTTCTGTGCACGGATCCACCAGCCCCGCTTCTGGCTCCAATCAGGAACAATAGAAAGTACGTCCAGCACCAGAATGCGGTAAAAACGGGTAATCAAAGTAACTTATACAAAATGCTCCAATATTGCACATGGTCAAGTTCCTTGTTGAAAAAATATATACATACACAGATATGCACATCGCAGGACAAAAAACGCACCCAACATTCAAGTTCAAACTAGTGTATTTTTTTTTCATTACTATGATCGGTAATGCTTTTATTTTAATCTTTGCATATCACATGATCTCCACTTCTCAGATATGTTTAAATAAATAATTATTTACTAATATTTGATATTTTTGTTATTAATTCTGTACCTAAAGATATTCACTTTGCTACAAATTACTCCCAGACCTCATAAGTGCATTTTCTATTTATAAGAACAAAATCGCAGCAAAGCCGCATTGGACATAAATGCAGTCTGAAATCTGTTCTATGTCTAAATATGGAGGATGTGAGCATGCACATACTTACATAGTTTTGCTTTTAGTTATTAATTATTCTACTTGTATTTTGTTTGTGCATGATCATACAGGCTTCACCTCTGGGATATGTAACTTTATTACAGTTTGTTATGCATTTATTTATTTAATTAAATATGCAGGGTGTTTATTGCATATAAGGATGTTCGCCCGATCCACCAGAGATATGAACTGATATGTGACTATAAGGTCCAGTCTATGATTTAGACCATGAGGATATCTGATGTTCAGAACGAACATCCAATATGTCTCTCTGTTCAGTAATTTTCTCCGTAAATCTCCCCCTCTAATGTCTCCTTTCACTTTTTTGATGCCCATGACTGAGAGGTAATTGACCTCTCCCCCCATGTTCATCTCTGAAGTGTTTGCTTAGGGTAGAGATGTTGTATTTATCTGTACGGGCATCTGAGATATGTCTTCTGATTCTCTCTTTTAAATGATTGCCCGTGCAGCCCACATATTGCTTTTTGCATACAGTGCAAGCTGCAAGATATACCACCAAAGATGTATTACAATTTATAAATGTTTTAATAGTGTGTCTTTTACTTGTTACATAGGACTCAAAGTCTTTTTCTACTTTCATATGCAAACAAGAAACACACCTCCGGTGGCCACATCTCCAATTCCCCACACTGTCTAACCAGGTGTTGGCTGCCCTTTTTTCTGGTTTACTGAAAAAGAGACTGGGAGATAATTTAGCTCCTAAAGCTGGCCCCCTCCTGGATACCACATCGATGCCATTCGTTATAACACTTCTTAGAAGTGGATCCACTTCCAGAACTGGTAAGTATTTGTTCATTATCTGTCTGAGGCCTGCAAACTTCCTACTGTAAGAAGTAATGAAAATTGGTTTGCGTTTCGTTAATTTACTTCTGTTTTCTCTCCTACTCTCAGTGATAAGATCTTTTCTATCTATACTATCCACCCTTTTTATGGCTGTTTCTATGTCTCTCAAGGAAGCGTTTTTGCCAATCTTTCCTCTCTTTCTCGAATCTGTCTGGATCAGAACAATTTCGTTTAATGCGACATAGTTCTCTGAAGGGGATATTTCTCACCACGTGACCGGGATGGCAAGATGTAGCCAAAAGCACTGAATTGCTTGCCGTCTCTTTCCTATACGGGCTTACTTCAAAACCTTCTCCCCGGCACGTGATGGAAACATCCAAAAAAGTTAACCGTATCTCTGTCAAAATGGAATGTGAACCTCAAGTTGAAAGTATTCTCATTAATATAATCCATAAATGACAAGAATTCCTGTTCCGTCCCTCTCCACACCAGTAGCAGGTCGTCAATAAAATGACCCGCCCACTGGATGTTGGAGGAGAACGGATTTGTGGCGGAGAAGAAAACGCAAATCTCCCAAAAAATCATGTAAATATTCGCCAATGAAGGGGAATATTTCGCCCCCATCGGGGCTCCCCTGGATTGAAGGTAATACTGGCCATCAAACATAAAGAAATTATTGTGTAATAAAAAATTAAGTGCCATGTGAATGTATTCCTTCAATCCAGGGGAGTATGTGCTATATTGGTCCAGATAGTATGTTATGGCCTCCAGGCCCTTGTCCCAAGGTATAGATGGATATAATGCAACAACATTACATTTGGCCAGAGCTAGGTCTGGCCCACATGTGATGTCATTCAACATATTTATCATGTGCCTAGTGTCTCTTGTCATGATTCGGCTGGCAGGAGGTGGATCCTCTGTGCCAGAGAGGGATTGGCGTGGACCGTGCTGGTGGACCGGTTCTAAGTTGCTACTGGTATTCACCAGAGCCCGCCGCAAAGCGGGATGGTCTTGCAGCGGCGGTAGCAACCAGGTCGTATCCACCAGCAACGGCTCAACCTCTCTGACTGATAGGCGCGGTACAAGGGAGTAGACAAGAGCAAGGTCGGACGTAGCAGAAGGTCGGGGCAGGCAGCAAGGATCGTAGTCAGGGGCAACGGCAGGAGGTCTGGAACACAGGCTAGGAACACACAAGGAAACGCTTTCACTGGCACAATGGCAACAAGATCCGGCGAGGGAGTGCAGGGGAAGTGAGGTATAAATAGGGAGTGCACAGGTGAACACACTGATTAAGCCAACTGCGCCAATCAGTGGCGCAGTGGCCCTTTAAACCGCAGAGACCCGGCGCGCGCGCGCCCTAAGGAGCGGGGCCGCGCGCCGGGACAGGACCGACGGAGAGCGAGTCAGGTACGGGAGCCGGGGTGCGCATCGCGAGCGGGCACCACCCGCAACGCGAATCGCATCCCGGCTGGGAGAGGTATCGCAGCGCACCCGGTCAGCAGGTCTGACCGGGGCGCTGCAATTGCGAGGATGTTGCGAGCGCTCCGGGGAGGAGCGGGGACCCAGAGCGCTCGGCGTAACATCTCTTATATAGGTGGGAGTTATTTTAGTTATGGGCTGGAGATAGTGGTCCACCCACTCACCCAAGTGTTCCACAAGGGAGCCTATACCTGCCATGATAGGTCTTAACGGTGGCAGAAAGACTCCCTTGTGGATCTTAGGGAGTGAGTGGAACACTGGCATTACCGGATTGTTTACAAACAGATACTCCTCTACTTTCTTTCAAACACCCCCAAAGCGGTTCCTTCACTTAATACTTTCTTTAATTTCATCTGGCATGTGGATGTGGGATTGCTTTGCAAATTTTTTTGTAGATGTTGGTGTCAGCCAACATCTCCAAATTTAGTTTTCTATACAGTCCTGCATCCAATACCACTGTATTGCCGCCTTTGTCTGCATTTCTTATTATGATGTAATCATTATCCATCAATTCTTTTAATGCTGCTGTTTCCATTTTATTTAGGTTACCAATATAATTTTTACATTTACTATTCAATTTAACCAGGTCGCTTTCAACCAACTCCTGGAATCTATCCAGGGCCTCCGATCGGGAGGCCACAGGATGGAACCAAGGGTTGGTTGTGCGATATTTCCCCCCAGTATTATCATTTATACACTGCAGATTCATTTTCTAATGCACATTAACTCAGTAAATTTGTTTGGTCACGAAAGTTCCGGCAACACTTTGTAATTTTTATTTCACTAACCATTGTCTCTGGTATTATGTCGGGTTCGGTTTCTTCCAATTGTGCAAAATGTCTCTGCAGCATAAGGTTTCGTGCAAACTTGTTCACGTAGAGGATAGTGTTAAAGAGGTTGAAATCATTAGAAGGAACAAAATTTAGTCCTTTGCTTAGGAGTTGCAGTTGTGAAGTAGATAGGATACAAGATGATAAATTTATGACTGTGTTGGTTTCTGGATCAAAGTTTCTCCCAGGTCCAGTCCAGGTTTTTGTTTCTGTCTGTGACATCACTAAGGGGATGGTCAATTATTTTAGTATATATATATGTGTTCTTACTTGTGAATAGTTACTCTATGACTAAGCGCAACAGCGCGAAATGCGTCAGAGGTGTTCGTGCAAGGTAACCTGTCTTCTACAAATAAAGTACCCGTTTTTACCGCTTCCTGGTGCTGGACGTACTTTCTATTGTTCCTTATTGGAGCCAGAAGCGGGGCTGGTGGATCCGTGCACAGAAGGTGCGGGACTCCTGGGTGAGCGGTCTATCCTCCTTCTTTTGTGTTTGAATATATGCCGCGAGACATGGCTCAATTTTGAAGACAGATGGCTACTATGGAGGACGCCACTCCAAGCACGACGGAAGCTGCAGTGGAAATAACCGGGATAAACATAGAAGAGATGAGCACGAGGCGCGACACGAAAGCCCCCTCAGTGTTTTGAAAGCAAACCGGCAAACCCAGAAAATGCAGCTCCCGAGGACATGATGTTCTTATTTTAAATAAATGGAAATTTCACTGGCAAAGGAGATGAAAGTGTGGTGGTACCACAAAACCTTGTCAACATACTTATCAAAAGACATTGTTCCGAGAGGATTGCGTCTTAAAAAAAGACCAATAAAGATCTACTCTCCAAGATTTGAGGCCAAGTGGGATGCAGCATTACTGGACTGCTCCAAAAAATTTATGCTTTACATCATAGAGGAGGAGCAGTTGGAATTAACGCTGCTACAGGAAGAAATAACGAAAGTCAAAACGGAGCTAGGACTGTTCCAAGAACATAAAGATTATAAATCTATGGAAAATAAAGTTCTGGAAAAGCTGGAGGGGATTGAAGATAAAATAATGGACATTAAAAAATCCAAGTTTCAGAGAGACACTGATGCCTACCAATATGATAAAATCTTTATGTGGTTCTTACAGAGAAATAATGAGCTATCTGATACACCAAAATCTATATTGAGAACCCCAAATCCACAAATGAATCAGAAAAGCAAATAGTGGAGCAACAAAAAAACAAAACAAAAACAGAAATAAAAAGAAAAAATCGGAAAGAAGAGTGAGCTTCTCAGACAATTCACAGGATACCAGCATTGGAAGACCACTTTCATCATCTTCTATGGAGCCAATCGACATGTGTCATCGCTTGGATGCAAAGGGAGGTGCGATTTCAAAAAAACGCACAAACATGGATGCCGGAGAGCTGGCCGCAAACACAGATGCCAACAGATATCCTCTCCGGTCAACTTTGATCCAGAAACCAACACAGTCATAAATTTATCATCCTGTATCCTATCTACTTCACAACTGCAACTCCTAAGCAAAGGACTAAATTTTGTTCCTTCTAATGATTTCAACCTTGTTAACACTATCCTCGACGTGAACAAGTTTGCATGAGACCTTACGCTGCAGAGACATTTTGCACAATTGGAAGAAACCGAACCCGACATAATACCAGAGACAATGGTTAGTGAAATTAATATTACAAAGTGTTGCCAGGACTTTCGTGACCAATCAAATTTAATTGAGTTTACGTGCATTAAAAATTTTATCTGCAGTGTATAAATGATAATACTGGGGGGAAATATCGCACAACCAACCCTGGGTTCTATCCTGTGGTCTCCCGATCGGAGGCCCTGGATAGATTCCAGGAGTTGGTTGAAAGTGACCTGGTTAAATTGCATAATAAATGTAAAAATTATGTTTGTAACCTAAATAAAATGGAAACAGCAGCATTAAAAGAGTTGATGGATAATGATTACATCATAATAAGAAATGCAGACAAAGGCGGCAATACAGTGGTATTGGATTCGGGACTGTATAGAAAACTACATTTTGGAGATGTTCGCTGACACCAGCATCTACAAAAAAATTGCAAAGCATTCCCACATCCACACGCCAGATGAAATTAAAGAAAGTATTAAGTGAAGGAACCGCTTTGGGGGTGTTTGACAAAAAAGTAGAGGAGTATCTGTTTGTAAAAAATCCAGTCATGTCAGTGTTCCACTCACTCCCTAAGATCCACAAGGGAGTCTTTCCACCACCATTAAGACCTATCATGGCAGGTATAGGCTCCCTTGTGGAACACTTGGGTGAGTGGTGGACCACTCTCTCCAGCCCATAACTAAAATAACTCCCACCTATATAAGAGACACTAAGCACATGATAAATATGTTGAATGACATCACATGTGGGCCAGACCTAGCTCTGGCCAAATGTGATGTTGTTGCATTATATCGATCTATACGTTGGGACAAGGGCCTGAAGGCCATAACATACTATCTGGACCAATATAGGACATACTCCCCTGGATTGAAGGAATACATTCACGTGGCACTTAATTTTTTATTACACAATAATTTCTTTGTTTGATGGCCAGTATTACCTTCAATCCAGGGGGGCGAAATATTCCCCTTTATTGGCAAATATTTACATGATTTTTTTGGGAGATTTGCGTTTTCTTCTCCGCCACAAATCCGTTCTCCTCCAACATCCAGTGGGCGGGTCATTTTATGGACGACCTGCTACTGGTGTGGAGAGGGACAGAACAGGAATTCTTGTCATTTATGGATTATATTAATGAGAATACTTTCAACTTGAGGTTCACATTCCATTTTGACCGAGATACGGTTAACTTTTTGGATGTTTCCATCACGTGCCAGGGAGAAGGTTTTGAAGTAAGCCCGTATAGGAAAGAGATGGCAAGCAATTCAGTGCTTTTGGCTACATATTGCCATCCCGGTCACGTAGTGAGAAATATCCCCTTCGGAGAACTGTCGCATTAAACGAAATTGTTCGGATCCAGACAGGTTCGAGAAAGAGAGGAAAGGTTGGCAAAAACGCTTCCTTGAGAGAGGATATGATGTAAAAGACATAGAAACAGCCATAAAAAGGGTGGATAGTATAGATAGAAAAGATCTTATCACTGAGAGTAGGAGAGAAAACAGAAGTAAATTAACGAAACGCAAACCAATTTTCATTACTTCTTACAGTAGGCAGTTTGCAGGCATCAGACAGATAGTGAACAAATACTTACCAGTTCTAGAAGTGGATCCACTTCTAAGAAGTGTTATAACGAATGGCATTGATGTGGTATCCAGGAGGGGGCCAGCTTTAGGAGCTAAATTATCTCCAAGTCTCTTTTTCAGTAAACCAGAAAAAAGGGCAGCTAACACCTGGTTAGACAGTGTGGGGAATTGGAGATGTGGCCACCGGAGGTGTGTTTCTTGTTTGCATATGAAAGTAGAAAAAGACTTTGAGTCCTATGTAACAAGTAAAAGATACACTATTAAAACATTTATAAATTGTAATACATCTTCGGTGGTATATCTTGCAGTTTGCACTTTATGCAAAAAGCAATATGTGGGCTGCACGGGCAATCATTTAAAAGAGAGAATCAGAAGACATATCTCAGATGCCCGTACAGATAAATACAACATCTCTACCCTAAGCAAACACTTCAGAGATGAACATGGGGGGAGAAGTCAATTACCTCTCAGTCATGGGCATCAAAAAAGTGAAAGGAGACATAAGAGGGGGAGATTTACGGAGAAAATTACTGAACAGAGAGACATATTGGATGTTCGTCCTGAACACCAGATATCCTCAAGGTCTAAATCATAGACTGGACCTTATAGTCACATATTAGTTCATATCTCTGGTGGATCGGGCGAACATCCTTATATGCAATAAACAACACCCTGCATATTTAATTAAATAAATAAATGCATAACAAACCGTAATAAAGTTACATATCCTAGAGGTGAAGCCTGTATGACCATGCACAAACAAAATACAAGTAGAATAATTAATAACTAAAGGCAAAACTATGTAAGTATGTGCATGCTCACATCCTCTATATTTAGACATAGAACAGATTTCAGACTGCATTTATGTCCAATGAGTCTTTGCTGCGATTTTGTTCTTATAAATAGAAAATGCACTTTTTATTTAGTCTGGGAGTAATTTGTAGCAAAGTGAATATCTATAGGTATAGAATTAATAACAAGCATATCAAATATTAGTAAATAATTATTTATAAAACATATATC
This sequence comes from Hyla sarda, assembly GCF_029499605.1. Taxonomy (NCBI): domain Eukaryota; kingdom Metazoa; phylum Chordata; class Amphibia; order Anura; family Hylidae; genus Hyla; species Hyla sarda. The sequence goes on along the minus strand of NC_079193.1, from coordinate 228,127,136 downwards.
TGAGAAGTGAAGATCATGTGATATGCAAAGATTAAAATAAAAGCATTACCGATCGTAGTAATGAAATAAAGTACACTAGTTTGAACTTGCATGTGCTCTTCACTTTCAGATATAGAATACAATTCAGACTACACCCATGTTGGGTGCATTTTTTGTCCTGCGATGTGCATATCTGTGTATGTATATATTTTTTCAACAAGGAACTTGACCATGTGCAATATTGGAGCATTTTGTATAAGTTATTTTGATTGTGTCCATGCCTACATACACAGTATAAAAGTATATAAACATACCTTATAAGCCGGTGTTAATCTGTCACGGGATTTGGGTTTCTCCCAGGTCCGGTCCAGGTTTTGGTTTCTGTCTGTGATATCACTAAGGGGATGGTCAATTATTTTAGTGTGTATATATATATATATGTGTTCTTACTTGTGAATAGTTACTCTATGACTAAGCGCAACAGCGCGAAATGCGTCAGAGGTGTTCGTGCAATGTAACCGGTCTTCTACAAATAAAGTACCCGTTTTTACCGCATCCTGGTGCTGGACGTACTTTCTATTGTTTCTGCCATATAATCCTCCAGAAGCTAAATTGGGCTTATCTGATCCCAACCGACTGTCAATCGCTGCTCAAGCTGTATGTAAAGAGACTTTCTTATCTGCACTGTTACTGTTACTACATGCACAGAAACTCCTCAGTAAAAGTTCCTGCAAGTTTTCAGTTAACAGCGGTTGTGGACAATCCTTTATTTCTGCACCACCTATTGGTCTTGGGAAGGGTGGCAATAGGCCTATCGAGAACACCGCATTTAACCCTCACCCTGGCGTCACGACTGACAAGGGTTAACAGCGCCCTTAACTGTCCTGCGCAACGAAACCCTAAACGCCCTGCATTCCCACAAGACAGTATTCTCTCATCTGCCACCGCAACCATATTTGGCGTTGCACGAACAGGATTCGGGTGTGTGCCTACTGCTGTTGCCACTAGTAAAGTTGTACTCCCCCCAGAAAGTAACAGACTTTATTCATGTACTGTGATTTATACTCCGGAGTAAGGGGTTGCACACACGGTGCTGTGTGGAGAAAGTGCGCATATAAAGTAAGGGGGAGGCGAAGAGTACAGCGGAGTTACAAGTTGTAAGAGAAAGAGCTGAAGTCAGCGCGGGGCCTTCCTGCGCGCATGATTCAGACACCCCGCCCACTGAAGCCTTCAGTGCCGCGGCGGCCATTTTGTTGGAGTCTGGAGCCGGAGATCAAAACGGAGAGTTCAGCGCGGAAAAAGGCGCAGAGTGCGGCAGCGAAGTGGAAGTCGTAAAGACCCGGAACAGTACGGGACTCTGAGACACCTGATTGCCAAATTGAAGTCTTATATAGAGTCGCTTCAGTTGCCGATCAACACACTAAAATTTCAACTAAAGGCTATTGAGTTTCAAGTCACCGCTCTCAAATTTGAAATCTACGTTCTCAAGTTCCAGATTAGAGAACTGCGTATCTCCTTGGGACCTAGGAATTCAAGATCTACTTAAAGGGCCAGCATACTAAATACAAAGATGTCGGAACCTGCAGCGCCACAGTCCCCACCTAAGCAGCACGGGGGCGATGCTCCAGTGATGCCACCAATGGGGTCTCCACCCCTAGTTAGAAGGGTATTGCCGCCTTCACCAACACTCTCTACCTCACAAAGACGTGCTCTCCCTGTGATTCCAGCAAGACCTTTGTCACAGGCAGAGCAGGATCCAGCAAGTCCATCTCCAGCCTCTCCCTATGTAGTGGGAGCCCCTGTTGCTGCACCTGTCTTCTTGGGCAATCCTGTGCTTCCCACCTACAATGGTGATCCTTTCACATTGAGAGACTTTAAAGAGAAGTTCTACAGCCTCTTCGGATTTTATGCATTACCGCCCCATCAACAGATACAGTTGCTTCTGGGACAGCTCCAGGGACCTGCCTTGGAGGAACTTTGCACCTGGCCAGGTTCTGACAAAACCACAGTGGGGCAGATTTTCGAAGGACTTTCTCAGGTGTTTGAATCTCATTCCCCGTCTGAGGTACGCCTCAGACTATATGAGCGACGTCAGAAACCAGGCGAGACTCTCAGAGCATATGCAGTAGCTTTACAGAGTGCATTAGAGGCAGTACAGAAGCTGGACGGCATCACGCCCGATCAGGGCAACCAAGTACTGATGGACCGTTTTATAGAAGGGGCACTGAACAAATGGGACAAGGCCCAACTTAGGATGCTGGCCGTGCAAAATCCCGACATGGCTTTCCCAGCTTTTAAGAGACTAGCAGTTAAAGTGATTGAATCAGGACCCCAGACAGAGGAGGCTAGTGTTCCTGCTACAGAATCTCCGGGGACCTCGCCCCAGTCACCTGTCCCTTCTCAGCCTGCCCTTCCAACACCTTCTTCTAGCCCTTGGATAGCTGATCCACAAGACATTAAGCAGGACATTGAACAGTTAGCCAAGGCCTTTAAAGAAATGGCTGTGCGGCCCAATCTTTCTAGATCTGCAACACCTCCACCTAAGAAACCTGACCCCCGCCCTGCTGATCCACCTAATACCCCTCCTGTGAGACCGCCTGGAAGTCAGAGACCTGTCTGTAGTTGTTGTAACAAGAATGGACACTGGAAGAGCCAATGCTGGGCTTTAAACGGGCGTCCCCTGGGGTCGAGAACCGCACCCCAGGAGTAGCTGCTGAAGGTCCAGAACCAACCGGTGACAAGAAAGGACTGTCTATGTATGTGGCTCCTTGCCCTTATCTACAGGTGATAGTTGAGGGTATCCGGTTGCAAGCTCTGATAGATACGGGGTCTCAGGTGTCCACCATTCCGCAGGGAGATTTCTATAAATATTGGGGTCCAGAAAGGTTGTGTGAGCCTAGAGAAGCGGAATTTAGAGTAATTGCAGGGAACGGGAAACCAGTACCCAGACATGGCTACTGGGAGCCCACGGTGAAGGTGGGAGAACATGTGTTAGGAAGGCAGGGGGTAATTATCACCAGTGTTAGGGATGAAGGGGCAGCTGACTTCATCTTGGGAATGAATATCATGAGGCACTGTTTTGATGATATTGTCTGTGCACTGCATGCATCTCTCCCTTACTTGTCACCTCCAGGCCAGCTAGCTGCACAACACCACCTCAAAATCCTCCAAGCAGAACAGAAGTTTGAATCAAGGAGAAATCTGTCGAGTCAGGATTCAAGACATACGCGCTGTTACTCTGCAACCACAGACGGAGACAGTTATTTGGTGTCATGCCCGACCTGGGGTGAAGAATCAAGATTACCAAGCGCTCTTGGAGCCCATCATGCTGGAAGACTGTCCCTTGGTGCGAGCCGCTAGAAGCCTGGTAACAGTACGAAACGGAAAAGTTCCGGTAAAACGAATTAATCTCTCTGAAGTTGCCGTTCGGCTACCCAAATATACCCCCGTGGCTACATTGTACCATTTGGACGGAAGAGATTTGGTCTCGAAGTCAAACGGTCCAACGGGGACCTGATCAGAGTCCAACGGAACCCTGGTGGGTTCAACTGCAAATAGGGGACGAAGACACCCCCAAGGAACAGGTAGAAGGAGTCATCCAAGTCGCCAAACAATATCGAGAGGCTTTCAGCAAGTTCCCCACAGACTTTGGTAGGACCACGATGATCAAACATCGGATTCTCACTGGGGACAGTCCACCCATTAAGGAGAGACATCGCCCTGTCGCTCCTGGAATGTATCAGACCATAAAGAAGATGCTTGTGAAGATGAAAGAGGCTGATCTTCTCCAAGAAAGCCAGAGCCCTTGGGCCGCACCTTGGTCCTTGTGAAGAAAAAAGATGGGACTATCCACTTTTGCGTAGATTACCGGAAATTGAACGGCATAACTCACAAGGATGCCTATCCTCTTCCCCGTATTGAAGAATCCTTGACTGCACTGGGGTCTGCCGCCTACTTTTCCCACACTGGACCTGACAAGAGGTTACTGGCAGGTGCCAATGGCGGAGGAGGATAGAGAGAAGACAGCATTTGTGACCCCCATGGGACTCTTCGAGTTCGAAAGCATGCCCTTCGGACTGTGCAATGCACCGGCTACTTTCCAACGCTTGATGTAGCGATGTTTGGGACATCTCAACTTCCACAGTGTTCTGTTGTATCTACATGACGTCATTGTCTATTCCCGGAAATATCAGGAGCACCTGGACCACCTAAACGAGGTTTTCCAAGTCCTTATCCAACATGGGCTCAAGGTTAAACCCTCTAAATGTCACTTGTTGAAGCCGCAAGTACACTATTTGGGACATGTCGTCAGTGCCCAAGGAGTTCAGCCTGACCCAGACCAAGTGAGTGCTGTGAGAGAATGGCCTACACCCAAGACAGTGCGAGACGTCTGAAGTTTCCTGGGATTTGCTGGTTATTACCGACGCTTCATCCCCCACTTTGCCCAAATTACCGGATCCTTGACCGAGTTACTGAGAGGAACTGCCCGGGAGAATTATAATGGGAGGCTACCCATACAGTGGGCCGAAGAACAAGAAGATGCTTTCCGCGCCCTGAAATATCTCCTCACGGAACCCCCTATTTTGGCGTATCCTGATTACAGCCTGCTGTTCCGTTTATATACAGAAGCTAGCTTCGAAGGTCTGGGAGCAGTATTATCTCAGGTACAAGATGGCAAAGAGAGGGTAATTGCCTACGCCAGCCGACATCTCCGAGGCGCCGAAAAGAATGACGCTAACTACAGCTCCTTTAAACTGGAGCTCCTGACCTTGGTCTGGGCCATTACAGAGAAGTTTAAAGACTATCTGTCTGCTACTCCCTTCATTGTCTACACTGATAACAACCCCTTGGCCCATTTGAACACCGCTAAGTTGGGGGCTCTTGAACAACGCTGGGCCTCCCGGTTGGCCAACTATGATTTCAACATTAAGTACGTACCGCAGCGGAAAAACTAACGTCAATTGATGTACTTTCTTGCATGGCCCCGGGGGAGGCACCTCCTGCTGAAGATGTGTGGGAAGATGTGGAGATGCCTCCCTTCTACCAAAGGTTCGTGAGCCAGAGTGATCTAACTTGCCAGGAGGGTGACGAACCTGAATCTCTCAAAGTCTCTGAAGATTTGTCCACATGGAAGACACTTCAGGACAAAAGCCGGGTTATCGGGGACCTCTTAGACTATTGCCTCCATAAGAAAGTGCCCACTCGGCTGCACAAGATACAAGGGGACTTTGAATTGAAACGGCTGTGGCGACAGAGGAACCGCCTATTCCTGCACAAGGGGTTGGTATACCGAAATTCCCTGGACCCAGTTTCCGGAGATCGCATACATCAGATTGTGGTCCCTAGAAGAGATGCAGCCATGGACCTGAATGCCTATCATGACCAGTCCGGGCATTTCGGGGTCCATAAGACTGAAGCCACCGTTAGAAAATTTTACTGGATAGGGATGCGGGGAGACATCGAGAAATGGTGCGCTGAATGTTCCGTGTGCAATGTTGTCAAGAATCCCTGAAGGGACGCAAGGGCCCCTTTGCATCCCATCTGTACGGAGAGGCCGAACCAGATTGTTGCCTTGAATCATGTGAAGCTGGCCCCCACTCGATCTGGCTACTGCCATGCTCTGACCATGGTAGATCATTACTCCAATTGGGTTGTCGTGGTCCCTGTCAAAGACCTTACCGCCAAGACAGCTGCTCAGCTCTTCTATCGTCATTGGATCCAACCTCTGGGGTGTCCAGAATCGGTCCTCACGGATCGCGGAACCGCCTTTAAGGCCCAGTTGTTCCAAGAACTTTGCCAGTTGCATGACTGCAAGAAGCTCCGGACGACGGCCTACCATCCCCAAGGGAATGGGCTCTGCGAGAGGATCAATCAAGTGTTCATCCAAATGCTCAGAGCTGCCTCTGTCTCAAAACACGAAGAGTGGCCCCGGTTGTTGCCTTAACTCCTGGAAATTTACAACAACACTGCCCACTGTTCTACAGGGTATACGCCCTTTTTCCTGATGATGGGCCGACATGGCCAATTGCCAAAGGATCGGACCTTCGGACAGCAGGCACCTTTCAACAATTCCCCTCAGGTTTCCCAAAGTTGGGTGTCGGAGCATCAACGAAGAATAGAGGAGGCCAAAAACATTGTTGAGAAGAAAATGGGTGAAGTTCATGAGCGTCAGCAGAAAGATTATAATCGACATGCTTAAGCTCAGCCTTTACAGCTTGGAGATAAGGTGTGGCTCCGAAAGTTCCCTAGGACCCATAAATTGGACTCATTGTGGGAAACGGAACCCTATACCATTACTGCAGTCCTTTACCCTGAAACGGATGTATATGAGATACAGAAAGAAGGGTTCGAGCCGCAGGTGGTCCACAGGAACAGAATTAAAGTGTGCCTGAAAGAAGACATGCTTGGACCACCTTCATCTACTCCACCTACTCCACCTCCAACAAGGCCAGTGATAGAATATGTGCCGGGAGAAGGAATTCATCCCACCATGGACGTTCCTCTGTTCCCCTCTCATCAGCCTACCATGTATTGGGGTATATCGTTTCCAGCTCCACCCAGCCAGCCGCCACTGGTTGCTCCGCCCAGTCAGGTGCCAATAGCCATTCCACCCAGCCAGTTACCAATGGCTGTTGCTCCTCATAAACCACCATTGGTTACTACACCAAGCATCAGTCCTACTCCTGTGGCTGCTCCAAGTCCTGATTCACCTTCTCCACCTGACTTCAGAGAACCTCCCAGTCCAACCGAAGATGTTGCTTCTGTTTCTAGCCCTCCAGCTGGTCCCTCGGGGACTGAAGTTCTTGAAGAATCACCAAGTGAAGAGACTCCTGATGACTCGGAGGTGGTGTTGCGGCGGTCTCAAAGGACTACACAGGGTAAACTACCCTTAAGGTACCAAGATTCACATTCAGTACCTGCACACATGGTACCTTTGTTAACTCACTTCAATGCACTACCTATATCTTTTCAGTACTCTAGACTACTCACTTAAATGTACTACCTCAGTCTACTTCAGTACATACACAAAAAACTAAATACAGTGACCCCCCGACTTATGATGGCCCCGACATATGATCATTTCAACATATGATGGCCTCTCAGAGACCATCGTATGTTGAAGGCAGCATCGACATATGATGCTGCTGTGTGTCGGGCCATCATACAAACAGCTATCTGAAAGCGCTGACAACTTCAGCAACTAACAGATAGTTGTTTAATGTGCCCCGTGTGCCACGTTCTGCCTCCTTTTACTCACATGCTGTCCTGCTAACTCACGCAGGCTTCCACTGTGAGCTCTGTGTAAGCCCCGCCCCCCCAGTGCAGCTGTAGCCAATAGCCTGCAGCATCTTGCTGCAGGCATCCATTGAGCTGCTGGCTGCCCTCCCCTTCCTTTCCTATAGAGCTGTAGTCGGCAGGATCTTAATGGAGGACATTCTGTCCCCCCTGAAGGTATTTAAAGAACTGTACAGTACTGTATGCGATGTCACACATCACATACAATACATATACACACAATACACCCCATACATCAATGTGCCTCCAGCTGTTGCAAAACTATAACTCCCAACATGCCCAGACAGTCAATGGCTGTACATGCATGCTGGGATTTGTAGTTGTGCAACAGCTGGAGGCACCCTGGTTTGTTAAACACTCCACATACACTCCACATACAATGGTCATCCCAGAACCAATTAGCAGTTTTCCATAGAGATATGTATTCAACATACAATGGTTCCGAGGCCCCAGAACCAATTACCATTTTTACATAGACATATGTACTCGACATATGATGGTTTCAACATATGATGGTTCTCCTGGAACCAATTAATATCATATGTTGAAGGACCACTGTATATCTCACATTTCACAAACACTTAGGAATTGTAGCCTATTGATACCCAATTCCTGCCACTGTGAGGTACACTCATATTTCTTCTCTGTATTACGTGTGTGAGATGTTCTACCTGGCCAGTAGGTGCTCTTGCGAATGTGGAATTAAACATCTATTTCTAAAGGTAACCTAGGTTATACTGTCGTGTTCTAGGGGTAAGTAGCGTGTAGCCGATAGACCCTAGTAGCCATCCTTATTGGTAGATAGCCTCGGGCAAGCCAATATACCCATCGTGGCAAAAAGAAGAATTTGGTGAGATTTCAAAATGTTTAGACAGCTTGAGACTAAAGGTTATAGAAAGCTGTGTACTAATGTCTAGTTAGCCTCAGAAATGTTCTAGAGAGCTATATGTAAATGGTTAAGGAGCTAGAAACTAAATGTCTAGATAGCTTCATAATGTCTAGATAGTTTCAAAATGTCTAGATACATTCCTATTGTTTAGTCAAGATATTAGTAAGAGTATCTAGAGAATGTGAATGTGTTTAATGTTTACTTAGATTTTGTCAGGATGTATAAAGAAATAGCTATATAGTCCTGTCCTAGTCCTAGTTCCTCTGTCTTAGGGGACAGGTGTCATGGTAGACTTATCTTAAGTAAGGGGGTTTGTGGTGTCCCGATACCGTACTATATACGTTACCTGTATAGAGGTCCCCATAGCCAGAGTCCCTAGGAGGTCGGGGCCCCTCTTTTGTAGATCTCCCCTTGTCACCTCACATTTAGTCTATAACTATATAGCAGTTCTATTTAACCCCTTAAGGACCCAGGACGTACGGGAACGTCCCCGCACCCTGGGTTTAAGGACCCAGGACGTCCCCATATGTCCTGGCGTTTTCCGGTCCCTGTCGCGCGCCGGGCAGAGATCGGAACCGGATGCCTGCTGAAATGCTTCAGCAGGCATCCAGGGCAAATGCTGAGGGGGGCCATGTAGGCCCCCCATGTCGGTGATCGCCGCAAATCGCAAGGGAAATCACCCCTGCGATCTGCGGCAATACCGGGCTGATCAGGTCTCTGGGACCCGACCGCCCGGTTATTTTGCATGATCCCGGCTGTCACAGACAGCCAGGACCATGCTAAAGTATAGGAGCGAGGTGGCAAGCCTGCCACCTCCTCTTATCCCCCGACCAATCGCAGGGGGGGGGGGTTACTTCCTCCCTCCCTGCCCCTGGAAGTCCGGAGAGGACGGGAGGAAGACCGGAGGACGCGGCGGGGGACGGGGGAGTGCTGGGGCCCTGCCCCGGTACTTACCTCGTCCCTGAAGATCCCGGCGATGAAGACGGCAGCGGCGACAGGTGAGTTCCTCTTCAGCCGCCGTCGAGCCCTTTACAGCAATGCACGTCGCCGTAAAGTGACATGCATTGCTGTAATGGGACCCTGTATACTACAACTCCCAGCATGCCCAGACAGCCCTTGGCGAAAATGAAAGAAGCAATCTGATTGGTTGCTATGGGCAACTGCACCACTCTTCCTCTGCACAGGTTTTGATAAATCTCCCCCATCATCTATAAATCAGAGTTAAGAGACAGTGGAGCTTTTCCTCTGGAAAACACCGCTGTCCATGCATGGCTGACTATATGTTTAAACATCTGCCTTGTAATAATTTTATTATTTTGCTGGGCACAGCTTCCCCTTCAAATTGAAGCCAATTTCTGGAACTTAGAGAGAATAGACCAATGATGTTTACAAAGGAATTTTTTTCATGGGGCAATTCTTTTAACAACAGGCAAAGGGATGGTTGTGGTGATAAGTACATATTGTTCATGATAATGAATCTTGTCAAAGGGCAAAGAGCTTTAACCTCTTAAGGACCCAGGATGTACGGGGACGTCCCCGCACCCTGGGCTTTAAGGACCCAGGACGTCTCCGTACGTCCTGGCGTTTTCCGGTCTCTGCCGCTCGCCGGGCAGAGATCGGAACCGGATGCCTGCTGAAATGCTTCAGCAGGCATCCAGGGCAAACGCCGAGGGGGGCCATGTAGGCCCCCCATGTCGCCGATCGCCGCAAATCGCAAGGGAAATCGCCCTTGCGATCTGCGGTGATACCGGGCTCATCGGGTCTCTGGGACCCGACCACCCGGTAATTTCGCATGTTCCCGGCTGTCACAGACAGCCAGGACCATGGTAAAGAATAGGAGCGAGGTGGCAAGCCGGCCACCTCCTCCTATTCCCTACGATCCGTCGGTTAGTTAACCGACCAATCGCAGGAGGGGGGGCGGTTACTTCCTCCCGTCCTGCCCGGCCCCTTGAAGTCCGGAGAGGACGGGAGGAAGACCGGAGGACGCGACGGGGGACGGGGGAGTGCTGGGGACAGGCCCCGGTACTTACCTCGTCCCTGAAGACCCGAATCCAGACGATGAAGACGGCGGCGGCGGCGACAGGTGAGTAGATCTTCAGCCGCGGTCGGGCCCTTTACAGCAATGCACGTCGACGTAAAGCGACATGCATTGCTGTATTGGGACCCTGTAAACTACAACTCCCAGCATGCCCAGACAGCCCTTGGCGTCTGGGCATGCTGGGAGTTGCAGTTTTGCAACATCTGGAGGTCCACAGTTTTGGGACCACTGTGCCCTTACAGATGTTGCAAAACTACACATCCTCAGCATGCTCTTACTGTCCAGGCATGCTGGGAGTTGTAGTTCTGTAACATCTGGCCCTTCAGATGTTGCAGAACTACAACTCCCAGCATGCCTGGAAAGTTTTGGCATACTGGGAGTTGTAGTTTTGCAACATCTGGAAGGGCACAGATTGGGAACCACTGTATTAGTGGTCTGCAAACTGTAGTCCTCCAGATGTTGCTAAACTACAACTCCAAGCATGCTGGGAGTTATAGTTCGGCAACATCTGGCTCTAAAGATGTTGCCGAACTACTACTTCCAGCATGCCTGAGAATGTTTGGGAGTGGTGGTTTTGCAATAACTGGAGGCACACTGGTTGGGAAACATTGTCTGTTTCCTAACTCAGTGTTTCCCAACCCGTGTGCATCCAGCTGTTGCAAAACTATAACTACCAGCATGCACTGATAGACTGTGCATGCTGGGAGTTGTAGTTTTGCAACAGCTGGAGGTCCCCCCCTGTGAATGTACAGGGTACATTCACATGGGCAGGGGGCTTACAGTGAGTATCAGGCTGCAAGTTTGCGATGCAGCAAATTTTGCACGGCAGCTCAAACTCGCAGCAGGAAACTCGCTGTAATCCCCCGCCCGTGTGACTGTACCCTAAAAACACTACACTACACTAACACAAAATAAAATAAAAAGTAAAAAACACTACATATACACATACCCCTACACAGACCCCCTCCCCTCCCCAATAAAAAACGTCTGGTACGCCACTGTTTCCAAAATGAAGCCTCCAGCTGTTGCAAAACAACAACTCCCAGTATTGCCGGACAGCCGTTGACTGTCCAAGCATGCTGGGAGTTTTGCAACAGCTGGAGGCACCCTGTTTGGGAATCACTGGCGTAGAATACCCCTATGTCCACCCCTATGCAAATCCCTAATTCAGGCCTAAAATGCGCATGGCGCTCTCACTTTGGAGCCCTGTCGTATTTCAAGGCAACAGTTTAGGGCCACATATGGGGTATCGCCGTACACGGGAGAAATTGTCTAACAAAATTTGGGGGGCTTTTTCTCCTTTAACCCCTTATGAAAAGGTAAAGTTGGGGTCTACACCAGCATGTTAGTGTTAAAAAATTAATTTTTTACACTAATATGCTGGTATTGCCCTATACTTTTCATTTTGACAAGAGGTAAAAGGGGAAAAAAAGCCCCCCAAAATTTGTAATGCAATTTCTCCCGACTACGGAGATACCCCATATGTGGGCGCAAAGTGCTCTGGGGGCACACAACAAGGCCCAGAAGGGAGAGTGCACCATGTACATTTGAGGTGATTTGCACAGGGGTGGCTGATTGTTACAGCAGTTTTGACAAACGCAAAAAAAAACCCACATGTGACCCCATTTCGGAAACTACACCCCTCACGGAATGTAATGAGGGGTGCAGTGAGAATTTACACCCCACTGATGTCTGACAGATCTTTGGAACAGTGGGCTGTGCAAATTAAAAATTTCGTACAGCCCACTGTTCCAAAGATCTGACAGACACCTGTGGGGTATTAAGGCTCACTTTATTCCTTGTTACGTTCCTCAAGGGGTCTGGTTTCCAAAATGGTATGCCATGTGGGTATTTTTTGCTGTTCTGGCACCATAGGGGCTTCCTAAATGCGACATGCCCCCGAGCAAAATTTGCTCTCAAAAAGACAAATATGACTCCTTCTGAGCATTGTAGTTTGCCCGTAGTGCTCTTCAGGTCAAATAATGGGGTACCTCCATACTCAGAAGAGATGGGGTTACAAATTTTGGGAGGTATTTTCTGCTATTAACCCTTGCAAAAATTTTTTATTTTTTTTACATATGCAAAAGTCGTGAAACACATGTGGGGTATTAAGGCTCCCTTTATTCCTTGTTACATTCCTCAAGGGGTCTAGTTTCCAAAATGGTATGCCATGTGTTTTTTTTTTTGCTGTTCTGGCACCATAAATGCAACATGCCCCCAAAAAAACATTTTAGGAAAACGTACTCTCCAAAATCCCCTTGTCGCTCCTTCGCTTCTGAGCCCTCTACTGCGCCCACCGAACACTTTACATAGACATATGAGGTATGTGCTTACTCGAGAGAAATTGAGCTACAAATATGAGTATAAATTTTCTCCTTTTACCCCTTGTAAAAATTCAAAAATTGGGTCTACAAGAACATGCGAGTGTAAAAAATGAAGATTGTGAATTTTCTCCTTCACTTTGCTGCTATTCCTGTGAAACACCTAAAGGGTTAAAACAGTTACTGAATGTCAATTTGAATACTTTGGGGGGTGCAGTTTTTATAATGGGGTCATTTGTGGGGTATTTCTAAGATGAAGACCCTTTAAATCCACTTCAAACCTGAACTGGTCCCTGAAAAATTGCGAGTTTGGAAATTTTGTGAAAAATTGGAAAATTGCTGCTGAAATTTGAAGCCCTCTGATGTCTTCCAAAAGCAAAAACACGTCAATTTTATTATGCAAACATAAAGTGGACATATTGTATATGTGAATAAAAGAAAAAAATTATTTGGAATATCCATTTTCCTTACAAGCAGAGAGCTTCAAAGTTAGAAAAATGCTAAATTTTCAAATTTTTCATAAAATTTTGGGATTTTTCACCAAGAAAGGATGCAAGTATCGACAAAATTTTACCACTATGTTAAAGTAGAATATGTCACGAAAAAACAATCTCTGAATCAGAGTGATAAGTAAAAGCATTCCAGAGTTATTAAAGTTTAAAGTGACAGTGGTCAGATGTGCAAAAAATTGCCGGGTCCTAAGGTGTAAAATGGCTGGGTCCTTAAGGGGTTAATATTAATATAAGTATAGGTATATATGTGTATATATTTAGATATCTACCCGTTCGGAGCATAGCAGGACCTGCGGGTCACGTGAATAGGTTGAAACTCTATGGTTTTGCTTTAGGACCTTTGGAGGTTCCCGTGACGTATCACCCACAATGCACTGTAACGGTGAGTGACAGTCGTTACGGACCAATCCAAAACCGCCGGCCCCTGCCATTATAAGGGACCTGTGGCATCTTGATCCCTCTCTTGGATTTCTGAGTCTAGAAGAGGTAGAACCTCCGCAGCTTACAAGACAATTTACTAGGCCAAAGCCTTGCGGCCTAGGCTTCTAACCTAGCGGATAATTAAGCAATTCCCCGCTACTCATCCCCTAAATCCAGTAGTTCTCTGCAATACAATCCTCCAGAAGCTAAATTGGGCTTATCTGATGCCAACCGACTGTCAATCGCTTCTCAAGCTGTATGTAAAGAAACTTTATCTGGACTGTTACTGTTACTACATGCACAGAAACTCCTCAGTAAAAGTTCCTGCAAGTTTTCAGTTAACAGCGGTTGTGGACAATCCTTTATTTCTGCATCACCTATTGCTCTTGGGAAGGGTGGCAATGGGCCTATCGAGAACACAGCATTTAACCCTCACTCTGGCATCACGAGTGACGAGGGTTAACAGCGCCCTTAACTATCCTGCACAAGGACACCCTAAACACCCTGCATTCCCACAAGACAGTATTCTCTCATCCGCCACCACAATTATATGGAGGTAATGGTAGTGGTCATAATGTGGTGCTATTATTTGTCCCTTGTATAGTGGTATTGGCGATACTGTTCTGTGTATAGTGGTTTTATTGGTGATTCTGATCTGTGTACAGTGGTTATATTTAGTATTAGTATGGTGGTATTATCTCATCATTATATGGTGGTAATGGTCATAGTGTGGAAGTATTATCTGTCCCTTGTATAGTAGTGTAATTGGTGATAGTAGTCTGTGTACAGTGATAGTAGTGGTGTTAATGATGATATTGGTCTAACATCTTATCCCCTATGCTTTGTATAGGGGTTTAAGATGTGTGCAGCAGAGAACCCCTTTAAAGAGACAGGGATTTTTCATATTTGCACTTTTAGTTTTTTCCTCGTATGCCTTTTTAAAGGGGTACTCTTATGGAAAACTTTTTTTTTTTAATCAACTGGTGCCAGAGAGTTAAACAGATTTGTAAATCACTTCTATTAAAAAATCTTAATCCTTCCAGTACTTTTTAGGGGCTGTATACTAAAGAGAAATCCAAAAAAGAAATGCATTTCCTCTGATGACATGAGCACAGTGCTCTCTGCTGACATCTCTGTCCATTTTAGGAACTGTCCAGAGCAGCATATGTTTGCTATGGGGATTTTCTCCTGCTCTGGACAGTTCCTGAAATGGACAGCAGAGGTCAGCAGAGAGCACTGTCTTCATGACATCAGAGGAAATGCATTTCTTTTTTTATTTCTCTTTAGTATACAGCCTCTAAAAAGTACTGGAAGGATTAAGATTTTTTAATAGAAGTGATTTACAAATCTGTTTAACTTTCTGGCACCAGTTGATTTAAAAAAAAAGTTTTCCATGGGAGTACCCCAAAATTTCTAAGGGTTCCTACGCCTCTGTGGCCATGGCTAGAATAAATAATTCTTAGGGGTTTCGGAGGTGGGACCCTCAGAGATCAGATCTCTACTCTTTTAAATACATCAGCTTTCTGTCAACTATTGCACTGGTTGCCTGTTTCTTCTAGAATCATATTCAGAAACGTTTTATTCACAGTGCTGTGCCGTCCCACTTTTCTTATTGTGTCCCTCACCTGCTCACCTTACATGTATGATGCATGTATCATCCATATACCATGCTCTCCATAGAGGACCATGCTAAACTGCCAGAGACAGAGCATTATATATATATACTTTACTTTATACCAGGTGGATAGCACAGCATGTGAAGCCTATACCAACTTTGTATTATCATATATTTTAAACTAGTGTGAACAGATTTTTTAGGTTCTGTTCACAATTGTATTAGTTTTGTTCCATTAAGTTTCTATTGTTGTTTATCTGTCGGAATTGCCTAGCATGCTGTTCTATTCTATTCAGTAAATAATTACTTGTTGGACTTAATATAAATCTACGATTCATCTATCATATTCCACCATACTCTAATATATCCTATAAAAACAGTAGCCTTGGTGCTAATGTAAAGACTTGCCAGTGTAAGGGTTTCTGATTTTAAATTGAATAAACCTATCTTAACCGATTCTTTGCAATTGCTGCATATTGTTTGTTATATGTGTTTTCTGCTCCCTTTGGTTGTAAAGCATATTTTAATACAGTATGCAGTATACTGTTTTTAGTTTTTTTTTTTTTGTAAATAAAGGTTGCAATAAACAATTTTGCATTAACAGATGTCAAATGATTTACTGTATTTCTAATTCTAATGCAGTATATGCAACATCACACAACACAAGCATATGCACAGGGAACGGAAAGGAAATGGTAAAAGACGACATATAAGAGTAGCACAAGATACACCGATAGCAGCTTAAAAATTAAAAACGCATTACAGAAACAATAAAAAACACATCTGTATATGAAGGGTCTGCAAGATCTATATTTTGGCACTGTATCAGTATAGAACATAGAACTGTATCACTGAACTGATTGCACCATATTGCTAAATTAATAAAAAAAAAAAAAAACTTTAACTAGGTAAGTTGTAGACTATATTATAGTTGTAGATTACTTAGAACAATATCATACACTATTAAGTAGCATGAAATAGTGACATTTTGCTCAGCTTAAATTGCATTAATATACCAGATCCATTACAATGTTACCTTTTTTTTTTTTTTTTTAAATGCTTTTAAATGTTGCAAATACTGCAGACCCATGGCTGTATCTGATGTAATGTACATATTCTTAATGTAGAACAGTTACAATTACATTTAGTTTACTAGCTAGGTAATTGAAGCCAGCATAGGTTTGAATAAAGTAATTTCATGTAGTAGGCCTCCCTCTAGTGATGAAAGCAAGACTTGCACATCTCATGTAAAGTCAACATGTAAGTCAATGAGACACAGATTATGCCATGTAGTATACAGCAGCATTTGTTTTAAGCATCCGTTAACATATCCTTTTTTTTCCTGTAAAGCATGTTAAACGGACAGCAATAATGTGGTGTGAATGCACCTTTACTTAAAAAAATATCTTTATAGGAGCCTGGGCTATGCTTTTCTGACATAGAGCTCCAATCTAGATGTAGCCTTAAACCCTTCCCTCCCTGGGATGTATGGAAAAGTCCTTGCAGCGGGTACATTCCAGCAACAGGACATGTGTGTCTTTTTCCTGCTCTCCTGGATGCGGTGCAGGAGATGGGAAGCGGAAGCCCACAACAGCTGCCAAGATTGTACCGGTCTCGGCAGTGTTAAAAACATACATGCCTGTGGCCAGTACTGACCACGGCAGTGGGCACTCCAGGCAGCGGCCTATTTTGCCTATGGCTAGAGCCGGCCCTGTGTTTATACTTTACATTGTAGCAAAGTGTCAATTCTTCAGTGTTGTCACATGAAAAGATATATTAACAAATTTCCAAAAATATAATGTGGTGTACTCACATGTGTGAGAGAGTGCAGATATATGACAAACAGATGTGTCTCAGAAGAAGACCTATCAATAAATTAATGCAGTCTTTGTTGACATCAATCGAGTATATTCATAGCAAGTAAATGGATTGTAGGATAAAACCTACCAGGAAAGGTTAAAAGACCTTTATAGCATGTATAACATGTAAGAAAGATGAGCCAGAGGGGATATGATAGAAAATGTTATATACATAAAGGGAATTAACACGGTAAAGAAGAAGATATTTAATAGAAGAAAAACTACCACAAGAAACATAAGAGGGGTAAAGGTTTAAAGGGGTTATCCACCATAAGGTGATTTTAGTATGTATAGAAGTCCCATAATTATTTCTTAAGTGTGAGGTCACTTTTCTCCCTCCTACACAGGTTCCCCACGCATTGAGACACATCTGTGCTCTCTTCCATGCAATAGACCAGTGTTTTCTAACTAGGGTGCCTCCAGCTGTTGCAAACCTACAATTCTCTGCAGAATTATCTCCTTTCCACCCAGTGGTCGCTGTACCCATTGAAGCAGACAGGATCCCTCTGAACACGTGACTAGTGATGTAATGTCTCGGGCCATACTGCAACCTAGGAAAACCCACACTCTTTTTGTATGTTGTTAAAAATAAACATTGAGGCAAAAATCACAGAAGAATTACGAGACCACCATCAAACACAGGTACAGACACTATATTATGGACAACACAACTTTACAGCCCCTGTAGCATAGTCAAATAACCAAAAACCTGAAATACCTTTTTAAACCCTTTAAAGGAGAACTGCAGTGTAAATGTTTTAAGTCCCCCTTTGCCCGGGCTGCAAAAACATAAAAAAACAAACTTTAACTCACCTTCCTACATTCCCCCTGTTGCGGAGATATCGGCATCCCGTTCCTCCAGTGCTGCTGTCTTCTGGATTCTTAGGCTCAAAACATCACAGTGCAGGCAGGGTATCGCGGTCATGTAAGGACCCCTGGCAGCAGGCAGAAGGTGGAGCCCGGGCTCTTTACATGATAGTGCGCTCACCGTATCACCAGCTGAGGCAGGACATTGCTTCAGCTGGTGATACTCTGCCTGCACTGTGAAGTTTGGAGCCTAAGAAGCCAGCAGCACCGGAGGAACGGGACTCTGACATCTGCGTAATGTGGGAATGTAAGAAGGTGAATTAAAGTTTGTTTTTATGTTTTTGCAGCCTGGGCACAGGGGGGCTTAAAATATTTATGCCGCAGTTCTCCTTAAAGACCCCTCGAATTTAGATTTCTGGCTTTCATTTTCTTCCTCCTCAAATTCTAAGATCAATAACTTTTTTTATTTTTACACTGACAAAGTTTCACAAGGGCTTAATGTTAATGAGATTGTTGTACTTTTCATTAGCATACTTTATTTAATCATATAATGTATTATGAAGCCAGAAAAAAATTATATATAGGGCTAAATTAATATAAAAATCTATGGAATTGTGCAATTTTGTGGAGCAATAATTTTTACTAATATGCTAACTTAATTTTATGGATCTGTATGATACTAAAATTGGATAATTTATTTTCGTTTTATAATTAAAGGAGTACTCCGCTAGAATAAAAAAAAATTTAAATCAACTGGTGCAAGAAAGTTAAACAGATTTGTAAATTATAATTGGATTTGTAAATTACTTCTATTTAAAAATCTTCATCCTTCCAGTACTTATCAGCTACTGTATACTACAGAGGAAGTTCTTTTCTTTTTGAATTTCCTTTTTGTCTGACCACAGTGCTCTCTGCTGATACCTCTGTCGGTCTCAGGAACTGACTAGAACAGGATAGGTTTGCTATAGGGATTTGCTCCTACTCTGGACAGTTCCTAAAATGGACAGATGTGTCAACAGAAAGCACTGTGGTCAGACAGAAAGGAAATTCAAAAAGAAAAGAACTACCTTTTCTATAGGTACTGGAAGATTTTTAAATAGAAGTCATTTACAAATCTGTGTAACCTTCTGGCATTACTTGATAAAAAAAAAAAAAGTTTACCAGTGGAGTACCCCTTTAAAAAAAAATAGAAGAGACTGTGCAAGATCTTAAATGCAATAATTTAATCATTCGAACAATTACGCACCTAGTGATAACAAATAAAAATTTTTAGTGTTATATTAAAAAATTGGGTAAAGGGAAGATTTACATTTTTGTTCATATTTAAAAAAAAATATGTTTTAACTTTTGTTGGCTTATACAGACCATGTAAAGCTAGTGCATTATATTGAATTAAGTTATCGCCGCTCGATTGGCAGACTTTAACAGTTGCCAATCCAGGAAAGATGGCTAAGGTAAGGCCCAAAGCTTCTACAGGTACTAATTGACACCTCGTGATTGCATGGTGGGGTCTCAATGGGACAACTAGACACCAAGGAATACTGACATTTAAAGGGGTATTCCAGGAATTCTTTTTTTTTTTCACTATGCTATAGGGGCTGTAAAGTTAGTGTAGTTCATAATAAAGTGTCTGTACCTGTGTGTGATGGTTTTCTCACAATTCTTCTGTGATTTTCACCCCACTATTTATTTTTACCAGCATACAAAATGACTGTTGTCTCTGATTTTTCCCAGCTTGCAATGCAGCCGAGACCTGACTCACTAGTCAGCTGATGACAGGGAGCCTGTCTTCTTCAATGGGAGGAGGGATCAATCTGCAACTAATGCAACAGCTGTTGGCACCTGATTGAAAACCACAGGTCTTTTGTTTCAACGGGTGGGTTGGCTGAAGTGTGAGAGGGAGGAAAATGGCATTGTGGGATTTGTAGTCAAAAAAGCATAAGGCAAACAGGAAATACAAGTTCACAAAAAGCTTGCCACAGTGTTATGGTAATCTTACAACATAGCCATTTAGCCCCAAGACAAGCGCAGATCCTTCCTAAGCATGTCCATTACTGTCTGCCAGGTACGTACTAAAATCACCTTATGGTGGATAACCCCTTTAATGTTTAACTGCTGGTGTAATGAAGAAAACTTTCCCTGTAGCGGAATATGACCCTCCGCACAGGGACACACCTTTCTGCTTTTTAAACCAGCTTCCTCTCACTCCCCAACCCTAATCCTAACCCCTAACCTCGAATCCTAACCCCTATCCCTAATCCTCATGCCTAAACCTAAATCTTACCCCTATCCTAACCCTAAACCCCATCCCCTAATACTAACCCTAACCCCTAATCCAAACCCAAACCCCTATTCCTAACATCTAATCTGAACCCCTAACCCTAATCCTAACCCCTAAAAGTGCTCAGCATTAAGAAAGGCTCAGAGCGCTGCGCTCAGGAGCTCAGGTCACATTTTGCTTTGGTTTGATGTTGATCTTTGGATGTTACCATTTAAAGGGGTACTCCGCCCCTAGACATCTTATCTCCTATCCAAGGGGAAGACTTAAAAACTTGCTTTTAGTTTTGCTTTTAGTTATCATTCTGATTCCGAGATTGTTTTTTCGTGACATATTCTACTTTAACATAGTGGTAAAATTTTGTGGTATCTTGCATCCTTTCTTGGTGAAAAATCCCAAAATTTGATGAAAAATTAGAACATTTTGCATTTTTCTAACTTTGAAGCTCTCTGCTTGTAAGGAAAATGGATATTCCAAATAATTTTTTTTAATTCACATATACAATATGTCTACTTTATGTTTGCATCATAAAGTTGACGAGTTTTTACTTTTGGAAGACACCAGAGGGCTTCAAAGTTCAGCAGCAATTTTCAAATTTTTCACAAAATTTCCAAACTCACAATTTTTCAGGGACCAGTTCAGGTTTGAAGTGAATTTGAAGGGTCTTCATTTTAGAAATACCCCACAAATGACCCCATTATAAAAACTGCACCCCCCAAAGTATTCAAAATGACATTCAGTCAGCATTTTAACCCTTTAGGTGTTTCACAGGAATAACAGCAAAGTGAAGGAGAAAATTCACAATCTCCATTTTTTACACTCGCATGTTCATGTAGACCCAATTTTTGAATTCTTACAAGGGGTAAAAGGAGAAAATGTATACTTCAATTTGTAGCCCAATTTCTCTCGAGTAAACACATACCTCATATGTCTATGTAAAGTGTTCGGCGGGCGCAGTAGAGGGCTCAGAAGCGAAGGAGCGACAAGGGTTTTTGGGGGGCATGTTGCATTTAGGAAGCCCCTATGGTGCCAGAACAGCAAAAATCCCCCACATGGCATACCATTTTGGAAACTAGACCCCTTGAGGTACGTAACAAGGAATAAAGCGAGCCTTAATACCCCACAGGGGTTTCACGACTTTTGCATATGTAAAAAAGTAAAAATAAAATTTCACTAAAATGTGTGTTTCCCCCCAAATTTCACATTTTTGCAAGGGTTAACAGCAGAAAATACCCCCCAAAATTTGTAACCCCATCTCTTCTGAGTATGGAGGTACCCCATAAGTGGACCTGAAGTGCACTACGGGCTAATTACAATGCTCAGAAGAGAAGGAGTCATATTTGGCTTTTTGAGAGCAAATTTTGCTCGGGGGGCATGTCGCATTTAGGAAGCCCCTATGGTGCCAGGACAGCAAAATAACCCCCACATGGCATACTATTTTGGAAACTAGACCCCTTGCGGAATGTAACAAGGTGTAAAGTGAGCATTAACCCCCCACTGGTGTCTGTCATATCTTTGGAACAGTGGGCTGTACAACATTTTTAATTTGCACAGCCCACTCTTCCAAAGATCTGTCAGACACCTGTGGGGTGTAAATTCTCACTGCACCCCTCATTACATTCCGTGAGGGGTGTAGAATCGGAAATGGGGTCACATGTGGGGTTTTTTTTTTTTTGCGTTTGTCAAAACCGCTGTAACAATCAGCCCCCCCTGTGCAAATCACCTCAAATGTACATGGCGCACTCTCCCTTCTGGGCCTTGTTGTGCGCCCCCAGAGCACTTTGCGCCCACATATGGGGTATCTCCGTACTCGGGAGAAATTGCGTTACAAATTTTGGGGGGCTTTTTTTCCCCTTTACCTCTTGTCAAAATGAAAAGTATAGGGCAACACCAGCATGTTAGTGTAAAAAGTTTATTTTTTTACACTAACATGCTGGTGTAGACCCCAACTTCACCTTTTCATAAGGGGTGAAAGGAGAAAAAGACCCCCAAGATTTGTTAGGCAATTTCTCCCGAGTACGCCGATACCCCATATGTGACCCTAAACTGTTGCCTTGAAATACGACAGGGCTCCAAAGTGAGAGCGCCATGCGCATTTGAGGCCTGAATTAGGGATTTGCATAGGGGTGGACATAGGGGTATTCTACGCCAGTGATTCCCAAACAGGGTGCCTCCAGCTGTTGCAAACTCCCAGCATGCCTGGACAGTCAACGGCTGTCCGGCAATACTGGGAGTTGTTGTTTTGCAACAGCTGGAGGCTCCATTTTGGAAAGAGTGGCGTACCAGACGTTTTTCATTTTTATTGGGGAGGGGAGGGGAAGGGGGCTGTGTAGGGGTATGTGTATATGTAGTGTTTTTTACTTTTTATTTTATTTTGTGTTAGTGTAGTGTAGTGTTTTTAGGGTACAGTCACACGGGCGGGGGGTTACAGCGAGTTTGAGCTGCCGCGCAAAATTTGCTGCATCGCAAACTTGCAGCCCGATACTCACTGTAAGCCCCTGCCCATGTGAACGTACCCTGTACATTCACAGGGGGGGGGGGACCTTCAGCTGTTGCAAAACTACTACTCCCAGCATGCCTGAGAATGTTTGGGAGTTGTGGTTTTGCAACAGCTGGAGGCACACGGGTTGGGAAACACTGAGTTAGGAAACAATGTTTCCCAACCAGTGTGCCTCCAGCTGTTGCAAAACCACAACTCCCAAACATTCTCAGGCATGCTGGGAGTAGTAGTTCGGCAACCTCTTTAGAGCCAGATGTTGCCGAACTACAACTCCCAGCATGCTTGGAGTTGTAGTTTTGCAACATCTGGAGGACTACAGTTTGCAGACCACTAATACAGTGGTTCCCAATCTGTGCCCTTCCAGATGTTGCAAAACTACAACTCCCAGTATGCCAAAACTGTCCAGGCATGATGGGAGTTGTAGTTCTGCAACATCTGAAGGACCAGATGTTACAGAACTACAACTCCCAGCATGCCTGTACAGTAAGGGCATGCTGAGGATGTGTAGTTTTGCAACATCTGGAAGGGCACAGTAGTCCAAAAACTGTGGACCTCCAGAAGTTGCAAAACTGCAACTCCCAGCATGCCCAGACGCCAAGGGCTGTCTGGGCATGCTGGGAGTTGTAGTTTACAGGGTCCCAATACAGCAATGCATGTCGCTTTACGTCGACGTGCATTGCTGTAAAGGGCCCGACCGCGGCTGAAGATCTACTCACCTGTCGCCGCCGCCGCCGTCTTCATCGTCTGGATTCGGGTCTTCAGGGACGAGGTAAGTACCGGGGCCTGTCCCCAGCACTCCCCCGTCCCCCGTCGCGTCCTCCGGTCTTCCTCCCGTCCTCTCCGGACTTCAAGGGGCCGGGCAGGACGGGAGGAAGTAACCGCCCCCCCTCCTGCGATTGGTCGGTTAACTAACCGACGGATCGTAGGGAATAGGAGGAGGTGGCCGGCTTGCCACCTCGCTCCTATTCTTTACCATGGTCCTGGCTGTCTGTGACAGCCGGGAACATGCGAAATTACCGGGTGGTCGGGTCCCAGAGACCCGATGAGCCCGGTATCACCGCAGATCGCAAGGGCGATTTCCCTTGCGATTTGCGGCGATCGGCGACATGGGGGGCCTACATGGCCCCCCTCGGCGTTTGCCCTGGATGCCTGCTGAAGCATTTCAGCAGGCATCCGGTTCCGATCTCTGCCCGGCGAGCGGCAGAGACCGGAAAACGCCAGGACGTACGGAGACGTCCTGGGTCCTTAAAGCCCAGGGTGCGGGGACGTCCCCGTACATCCTGGGTCCTTAAGAGGTTAAAGCTCTTTGCCCTTTGACAAGATTCATTATCATGAACAATATGTACTTATCACCACAACCATCCCTTTGCCTGTTGTTAAAAGAATTGCCCCATGAAAAAAATTCCTTTGTAAACATCATTGGTCTATTCTCTCTAAGTTCCAGAAATTGGCTTCAATTTGAAGGGGAAGCTGTGCCCAGCAAAATAATAAAATTATTACAAGGCAGATGTTTAAACATATAGTCAGCCATGCATGGACAGCGGTGTTTTCCAGAGGAAAAGCTCCACTGTCTCTTAACTCTGATTTATAGATGATGGGGTAGATTTATCAAAACCTGTGCAGAGGAAGAGTGGTGCAGTTGCCCATAGCAACCAATCAGATTGCTTCTTTCATTTTCCACAGGCCTCTAAAGAGGCCTGTGGAAAATGAAAGATGCAATCTGATTGGTTGCTATGGGCAACTGCACCACTCTTCTTCTGCACAGGTTTTGATAAATCTCCCCCGAAATCCTCTGTGATGTCCAAATACTCCAAAAGGACAAATAAAAAGGGTCACATAAATTGTTTCATGTGTATATTGTGTTTTTGATATTATGTAGGGTACCATAGTGCCAAACTGTACCACATTTATCATACTTTGCATTAATTATTTCAGAGCATATAATTTCTATTTTATATATACATTCAGCCTAAAGTTGGCATAGTATTGTGCCCTGACCACTGCCAATCACTATAATTATAAATCTCTCACTACACCCGCTTCAGCCTAAAGACTGTTTAATAATTAAACTAACTAGAAATTATAATAATCTTCTCAATGTTTCACAGACTAAAAATTCTGATCAGGAAAAACTAGGATTGTACATTAGAATCATTAATAGTGCCCCTGTTTTTCTGTATAATTAAACTAGTGCTGTGACTAAAGGCCTCCTTAGTGCAAGAAATAATAAATAAAAGTTACGCACACAAGACAATAAGACACAAGACAATAAGGTTATGTGTTTGACATAATAAGGCAATAGATATGCAGTTATTGAACTCATTATATTAAAAAGACATGTAAATGTTGTTTCCAGAAGCACAATTTTTATATCATTTGGACGTTTTAGTCATTCAGATCATGAAAACTGACCCAATAAAAAACGTATCGCTATCTTCTTATGGCCTTCTCCAGCCTTGTGAGCATCAACAATTTTTGTGGTGTCCCGGTACCGTATTGCATCCAGTACCTAGTGTAGAGGTCCCCAAAGTCAGAGTAACTACGTTCAGGTAGAGTTCCTCAGGTGGGGCAACCCCTAGTCGCCTCTCCTTAAGTGTAACTGCAATGTTAATAAATGTATATATTAATAATTATATCTATATTTTATAGGAATGTATAGTACTTACCTTGTTTAGCGTCTCAGGACCTTCGGTCATGTGACCATGCTAGTAACCTCTATGGTATGTTGTAGGACCTTAGGAGGTCCTTGGGTCACGTGTTACCCACAAATCTCTGTAATGGTGATTGACATCCTTATGGACCAATTAGCGTTAGTCCAGCCCCTGCCCATATAAGGGAGCTGCGTCCAGTTATCGCTCTCTTGGGTTGCTGCTCTCGTGGATGCCGGACTAACAGGACGGTGTGCTACACAACTTTCAAAGACACGCTAGGCCTCAAAACCTACGGCCTCAGCAGAACCAAAAATCGTGAGTTTTACCCTAATTCCTGCTAATGCTAGCGTGACTACTGGACCGCAACTAATTCCCCTAAATCCAGTGGAACAGCGCAATATCTTAAGAGACTCTTAATGCTAAAGGCCCAACCATTGTCAATTTCCAAAAGAAGCTGTTGTTAAGCTAAGAGAATGTTATGTTAGTGTGAAGTATACAGAAAATCTTCAGTAAAAGTTAACGCTGTTTACAGAAGCTCACCGGTTGTCGACAATCCTTATTATCATCTACCCCCCACCTATCGTTCCTGGGAAGGGCAGTGGTAGGAAAAGCTTAATTGAGGAGCCATCACCCTGGCATCATGAATAGCAAGGGTTAATAAGCACCCTTTGATTACCGCACAGCTACACTCCCCATACCCTACTTCCCCCACAAGCTTACCACATAGCTTTTTGGCGTCTGGCGAACAGGATACGGGTGTGTGCCTCCAGTTGTTGCCACCAAGTAAAGTGTACTCCCCCTAGGCGAAAGACTTTATTAATGTATTATGAATCTCCTGCTAAAATACGGGACGGTGCTGCTGGTGCGGTGTGCAGAAAGTGTGCACGAAAAGTAAGGGGGGATGCGAAAAATACTGTGGAGCCGCAATTCGCAGCGCAAGGGGTTAAGGGCACAGCTAGTCCTTCCCGCACGCGTGATCCTGAAACTCCGCCCACCGAAGTCTCCGGAGACGGGGCGGCCATTTTGGCAAAGTCCCGGGCAGGAAAGCTGTGGACAGACTTAGCGGGTGCGAAAAAGAAATGTAGAGTCGGGCTGAAGACTAAAAGTGTTAAAGAGTCGGCCCAGTGTAATACCTTGAAGCACCAGATCGCTGAATTAAAGTCCTGGCTGCACTTTATTCAACTCCCGATCGTCGCACTCAAGCTGCAGATCAGCGCACTCAATTTCCAGATCAACACACAAGTTCCAGATCAGAGAACAGCTACATCTCTTAAAGGTACCGACGTTCCCGAGCTTCATTTAAAGGGACAATCCCGTTTGCCAAGATGTCGGATCCTACAGTGGCAGTACCACTTCCAAGACCTGCTCCACCACGGGACCCTGCTCCGGTACCTGTTCCAGCGTCACTTGCACCCCCTAGTCAGCAAGATGGTGGTGCTTCAGTGGTTTCCTCAGGAGAACCAGCACAGCCAGCAGGGCAGGTCCAACCTGATTCATCTCCAGTCTCTGCTCTGACCTCCAGGACACCTGCGGCTACTCCTTTCTCTTTGGGGAACCCTGTTCTCCCACATTATAGTGGGGATCCGTTTACGCTGAGGGACTTCAAATAGAAGACATCCAGCCTCTTTGCTTTTTATGCTTTCTCCCCTCATCTACAGGTACAGTTACTTACTGGACAGTTGCAGGGACCTGCATTGGAGGAAGTACGCACATGTCCATTGGCCTACAAGGCTACAGTGGAGAAGATTTTTGAGGGGCTCTATCAAGTGTTCGAGTCTCACTCCCCCTCTGAGGTACGTTTAAGATTGTATAAGCGATGACAGAAACCAGGTAAGACTCTTCGGGCCTATGCTGTGGCCCTGCAAAACGCATTAGAACCGGTACAAAAGCTAGACGGCATCACGCCCGATCAGGGTAACCGGGTGTTGATGGACAGGTTCATAGACGGGGCCCAGAATAAGTGGGATAAGGCCCAACTCAGGATCCTGGCAGCTCAAAACCCCGATATGGCTTTTCCCGCCTTCAAGAGGCTGGCCATTGTCATTAAATTGGCCCCAAAGATGAAGACAATAGCCCCCTTTCTACTGAACCCTTGGGGGCCTCGGCCCCAGCCCCAGCCATAAGTACACCCCAGCCGACTGCTGTGTCACCTCCCTCTAGTCCCTGGGCTGACGACTTGCAACATGTCCGACAAGACATTGACCAGTTAACTAAAGCTGTGAAAGAAATGGTGAGGAGAACTTATTCCCCGTCCTCCAAAGACACTGCCCCTCGTCCTACCAAGCCGCCTAATAACCCCCCTGTACGCCCCCCTGGGACTCAACAGCCTGTTTGTAGTCATTGCAACAAGACTGGACACTGGAAGAGCCAATGTTGAGCTTTAAACGGGCATCCCATAGGGTCGAGGACTGCACTACGGGAGCAATCACAGAAACTCCCGAATCAACCAGCACCAAAACAGGACTCTCTATGTATGTTGTCCCTTTCCCCTATGTACAAATAGTAGTAGAAGGGGTTAAATTGCAAGCTTTGATTGACACTGGGTCCCAGGTGTCCACTATTCCTCGAGGGGTGTTTTACAAGTATTGGGGTCCTGAAATGTTGTGTGAGTCTCATGATGTAGATTTTCGTGTAATGGCAAGGATTGGGAAACCAGCACCCAAGCATGGCTACTGGGAACCCACAGTGCAAGTGGGGAATCATGTTGTTAGGGGACAAATTGTTCTTGTTACTAGTGTTGTTGATGATCATGCAGCTGAGTTTATTCTGGGAATGAACATCATGAGACACTGTTTTGATGACATAGTTAACTCTTTACAAGCTTCTCTTCTCTACATGTCACCCTCTGGCCCGAGAGCCGCACAACACCACCTCAGGACACTCCAAGCTGAACAAAAGTTTGTCAATCCTAGCGGAGAGATCTGCCGGGTGAGAATTCAAGACATATGGGCCGTCACGCTGCAGCCACAGACAGAGACTATTATCTGGTGTCGAGCCTGACCAGGGGTGAAGAATCAAGATTACCAGGCACTTTTGGAACTCATGCAATTGGAAGACTACCCTTTGGTACGTGCCACTAGAAGCCTTTTCACTGTGCGGAATGGGAGAGTTCTGGTTCGAATGGTCAACCTCTTTCCAGTTGTCACAAGATTGGCCAAGTATACTCCTGTTGCTCAGCTGCACCATCTGGACTCCCGAGATGTGATGTCCAAGCCCCAAGTGGCCAGACAGTGGACTGCTCAGATTGCCCTGGGGGCCGACAAGGACCGGAAGGACCCCTGGTGGACTCAGTTGCAGATAGGAGATGAAGATACTCCCCCGGACCAGGTTGGGGGAGTCATTCAGGTGGTTAAACAGTTTCAAGAAGCCTTCAGGAAACACCCCATCGACTTTGGCAGGACCTCGATGATCCAGCATTGGATTCTAACTGGGGATAGCCCCCCCATCAAGGAGAGCCACCGGCCGGTTGCTCCTGCAATACCAGACAGTGAAAAAAATGCTGCAGGAAATGAAGGAAGCTGATGTCATCCGAGAAAGCCAGAGTCCTTGGGCCGCTCCTTTAGTCCTTGTTAAGAAAAAGGATGGAACCATTCGATTCTGTGTGGACTACAGGAAGTTGAATGACATCACCCATAAGGATGCCTACCCTCTTCCTAGGATAGAAGAGTCCCTCACCGCTCTGGAATCCGCACCTCACTTTTCTACACTGGACCTGACGAATGGGTACTGGCAAGTCCCTATGACCGAAGAGGATCAAGAAAAGATGGCATTGGTGACCCCGATGGGGCTCTTCGAGTTCAAGAGTATGCACTTTGGGCTTTGCAACGCCCCTGCTACTTTTCAGCGGCTGATGGAGAGATGCCTTGGGCACTTGAATTTTCAGAGTGTCCTTCTCTATCTGGATGACGTCATCATCTACTCTCGGACGTACCAAGAACATCTTGAACATCTCAGAGAAGTCTTTCAAGTTCTGATACAGCACGGCCTGAAAGTAAAGCCCTCCAAGTGCCACTTGCTGAAGCCTAAGGTCCCCTATCTGGGGCATGTCGTCAGTCCTGAAGGCGTGCAACCTGATCCCGATAAAGTGAGTGCCGTGAAAGATTGGCCTACGCCGAGAACTGTACGTGAAGTCCGAAGTTTCCTGGGGTTTGCCTGTTATTACAGATGGTTCATTCCCCATTTCGCTCAGATTGCCGGGCCCCTGACTACACTGTTACGGGGAATTGCCAAAGAGAACTATAATGGGAGACTCCCTATACAGTGGGACGAAGACAAAGAAGTGGCTTTTTGGTCTCTGAAGCATCTCCTTACGGAGCCTCCTATCCTAGTGTACCCCAACTACAGCCAGCCGTTACGGTTATACACTGATGCCAGCTTTGAAGGCTTGGGAGCTATTCTGTCGCAGATGCAAGATGGTAAGGAGAGAGTCATAGCCTATGCTAGCCGACATCTCCGGGGTGCAGAGAAGAATGACGCTAACTACAGTTCTTTTAAACTCGAGCTTCTTTTCTCCTCAAGAAAATGTATAGTGAAATTTAACTTGTCTAGTGAGCTAGAGAAAAAGAAAATGCTAAGTAGGATGTATCGCATGTGAATAATATCATCCTGTTACTAAATTCATGAACTAACCAACCCTGTTCGTGAGTTTACCCAAACCAATGTTTGTACACCAAAGGAAAATGTTAAGTATTTTTATAGGTTGTACCCGACCTTCACTTCGTCCCTCTGTCTTAGGGGACTGACGTCGAGGCCGACTTATCTTAAGTAAGGGGGTTTGTGGTGTCCCGGTACCGTATTGCATCCAGTACCTAGTGTAGAGGTCCCGAAAGTCAGAGTAACTATATTCAGGCAGGGTTCCTCAGGTGGGACAACCCCTAGTCACCTCTCCTTAAGTGTAACTGTAATGTTAATAAATGTATATATTAATAATTATATCTATATTTTATAGGAATGTATAGTACTTACCTTATTTATCGTCACAGGACCTTCGGTCATGTGACCATGCTAGTAACCTCTATGGTATGTAGTAGGACCTTAGGAGGTCCTTGGGTCACGTGTTACCCACAAATCTCTGTAATGGTGATTGACATCCGTATGGACCAATTAGCGTTAGTCCAGCCCCTGGCCATATAAGGGAGCTGCGTCCAATTATCGCTCTCTTGGGTTGCTGCTCTTGTGGATGCCGGACTAACAACGCAACTTTCAAAGACACGCTAGGCCTCAAAACCTAGCCTCAGCAGAACCAAAAATCGTGAGTTTTACCCTAATTCCTGCTAATGCTAGCGTGACTACTGGACCGCAACTAATTCCCCTAAATCCAGTGGAACAGCTCAATATCTTAAGAGACTCTTAATTCTAAAGTCCCAACCATTGTCAATCTCCAAAAGAAGCTGTTGTTATGCTAAGAGACTGTTATGTTAGTGTGAAGTATACAGAAAATCTTCAGTAAATGTTAACGCTGTTTACAGAAGCTCACCGGTTGTGGACAATCCTTTATTATCATCTACCCCCCTATCGATCCTGGGAAGGGAAAAGCTTAATTGAGGAGCCCTCACCCTGGCATCACGAATAGCAAGGGTTAATAAGGGTTAATACACTCCCCATACCCTACTTCCCCCACAACCTTGCCACATTTTCAGTTTCCGATTTCTAGACAACTGCTCAGAAGAACCCATGATGCTGATTGTTGAGGCAAGGTCAGATGAGTCTGGGCATTTAAAACCTTTGAGATTGATAAACCTGGTCTTCCCAGATGATGATTGAGAACAATCCATAACACTGGAAGGTCTCAGCTTTGCAAAAGGGGCAGTGCATGCTATAAATTCTGCAGGGTGCCCAAACTTTTGCAGACGCCATTTTTTTGTTTTCTGTTATTTTGAAAGTGTAAATGATGGAAATAAAATCTAACTTTTGTTGACATATTATAAGAATGTCTAATCTGTAATTTGATGCCTTTTGGAGATTTTTCCATCTTTCCTTGGCTTCTTTATGCACATTAATACAAATTTTTACCTGGGGTGCCCAAACTTTTGATCCCCACTGTATTCCTTAATCTCTCCACAGATGTACTAGCATATAATCCTTTTTGTGATTTGGATATAGAATGTGCTTTAAACCATTGTTGCTTAACAGTATATTTTGGCATGGCCAGTGTAATATTACTAGTACAGTGGTCCCCCGACATACGATGGCCCCAACATACGATCGTTTCAACATACGATGGCCTCTCAGAGGCCATCGTATATTGAATGCAGCATCAACATACGATGCTTGTGTGTGTCAGGGCCATCACAGAAACGGCTGCTTCTGCTGCCGGATAGCCATTTAATGTACCCCATGTGCCCCGCTCAATGATACTCACATGTCCCCACCGCACTGGCCCATCAGTTCGTCATCACTACGTCGCCGCTCATGCCGCCCTGACGTCCAATAGGGGTGATGTCAGCTGGGCAGCGTGAGCCGCAAAGTGATGACGGTGATGGCGCAGGGCAGCAACGACGTAGTGATACGGTAGCAGAGGAGCGTCGAACTGATGGGCCAGAGTGGAGAACTGATGGACCAGAGCGGAGAAATGATGGGCCGGTGCAGCACACCTCTCCAATGAAGCATACAAAAATGTAATAAGATGTTTCAGCAGGCCCTGAGAAAGGAAACAATATAAGAAAGACCTCTGCAACACACACAATATACTGTTTTGAGCTGTGCTCTCCCCGCAACCAATGGTTCATTTTTTCCCCCCATGTAAATTGTAGCAGCTAACTGAGGGATAGGGTTACATGTTTTCATTAGTTCCCAGTGTTAAAAATCCATTCTGGGGAAGGGGATGTGTCCCTCCCTTGTGGTGGTGGGAGGTGATTGGTGGGTCTGTTCATGCCGCCTTGTCCATGAGTCATCTCTTCTCCATGACTCATGGGCAAGCCTGATGCTGCTGCAGGACTGGTTAGTGTCCCAGTAGGTGGGATTTTTAAGAGCAGTTTTCAATATTAAATATTCAAAAACTTTTAAACAACCATATTAACAGTGACAGTGCCCAGGGAGATGGAAGGGGGGGAGGGGGGTGGTATGAGAGAGTTAAAATGAAAAAGTGACAGCAAAGAGATTACACAAGAGATCACTGTATTAGATCTGACCACAAGGCTTGATTCACAGCTTAGACTGGTCAGTCCTGTTCTATAATGCCTTCCATGATGCTGCTGCTTCTTAGGGTGTACTAAAAAGAGAAAGATGAGCATGATCCCCTCTTCTATGTGAGTGTTCAGTGTATGGGAGACAATATAGAGGTAAAATAGTACACCAGCAAAAGTTAACTTATCCCCTTTCCACGGGATAGGGGATAAGTAGCTGATCTTAGGGGGTCCGTCCACTGGGACCCCTGTGCGATCTCCGAGAGCCCCGGCTTTCTCACTGAGGAGCATGTGTCATCTTCCAGTAGACGGCACGCACTCCACTCATTTCAATGGGAGCGCAGATGATGCCCAAGTATTGTAATTGGGTCTTTTCAGCGCTCCCATAGAAATGAATGGAGCGTGTGCTGTCTTCAGCACGCACTCCTCACTGAGCGCCGAGTCACGTCCCGGAGATCACAGGGGGACCCAGCGGTTGGAACCCCGCATTCAGCTACTTATTCCTTATCCTGTGGATAGGGGATAAGTTCATTTTAGCCATAGTTCTCCTTTAAAGGGGTACTACGGTGAAAACCTTTTTTCTTTTAAATCAACTGGTGGCAGAAAGTTAAACATATTTGTAAATTACTTCTATTAAAAAATCTTAATCCTTCCAGTACTTATTAGCTGCTGAAGGCTACAGAGGAAATTCCTTTCTTTTTGGAACACTGATAACATCACGAGCACAGTGCTCTCTGCTGACATCTCTGTCCATTTTAGCAACCATGCATAGCAGATGTATGCTAAGGGCAGCATGGTGGCTCAGTGGTTAGCACTGCTGCCTTGCAGTGCTGGGGACTTGGGTTCAAATCCCACTACGGACAACAATAAATAAAGCGTTATTATTATTATAATAACGTCAGCAGAGAGAACTGTGCTCGTGATGTCATCAGAGAGCATTCCAAAAAGAAAAGAATTTCCTCTGTAGTATTCAGCAGCTAATAAGTACAGGAAGGATTAAGATTTTTTAATAGAAGTAATTTACTTATATGTTTAACTTTCTGCCACCAGTTGATTTAAAAGAAAAAAGGTTTTCACCGGAGTACCCCTTTAAGCTCTACCTACTAGATCAGGTACAACTGAAAATCATAGTGGGACCCCATAGACCAGAACAGTGGTAAAAAAAAATGTGCAAATTATATAATGGACAATAATAGTCCTACTCCTCATATACACACACAACAGCTTTTCCAAAAAGTTACTTGAAAGAACAGATATGCTTTAACCCCTTAAGGACTCAGTGTTTTTCTGTTTTTGCCTTTTCATTTTTTCCTCATCACCTTCTAAAAATCATAACGCTTTCAATTTTGCACCTCAAATTCCATATGATGGCTTATTTTTTGTGCCACCAATGCTACTTTGCAGTGACATTAGTCATTTTACCCAAAAAAAAAAAAAATAATTAATTGGGCGACAAAATTGAAGAAAAAATGTCATTTTGTAACTTTTGGGGGCTTCCGTTTCTACGCAGTGCATTTTTTGGTAAAAATGACACCTTATCTTTATTCTGTAGGTCCATATGGTTAAAATGATACCCTACATATATAGGTTTGATTTTGTCATACTGAAAAAAATCATAACTAGATGCAGGAAAATTTATATGTTTAAAATTGTCATCATCTGACCCCTATAACTTTTTTATTTTTCCATGTATGGGCCAGTATGAGAGCTCATTTTTTGAGCCGTGTTCTGAAGTTTTTATCGGTACCATTTTAACTTTGATCTGACTTTTTGATCGCTTTTTATTCATTTTTTATGATATAAAAAGTGACCAAAAGTACACTATTTTGGACTTTGGAATTTTTTTGTGCTTACGCTATTGACCGTGCGGTTTAATTAACAATATATTTTTATAGTTTGGACATTTACGCACGCAGCAATACCACATATGTTCATTTTTATTTACACAGTTTTTTTTATGGGAAAAGGGGGGTGATTCAAACTTTTATTAGGGAAGTGGTTAAATGACTTTTTTTCACTTTTTTTTTTTTCACTTTTTTTTTTTGCAGTGTTATAGCTCCCAAAGGGGTCTATAACACTGCACACACTGATCTTTTACCCTGAACCCTGCAAAGCCATAGCTTTGCATGGATCAGCGTAATAGGGGGTTGATTGCGCAAGCCTGTAGCTCAGGCTTGGAGCAATCAAACGCCGATCGGACACGATGGAGCAAGGTAAGGGGGCCTCCGCTCGCGTCCTAGCTGATGAGGACATCGCGATAGTCCTGATCAGCCCAACTGAGCTGCCGGGAAGCTTTTACTTTCGTTTTTGACGCGGCTATTTCGTTTTCTGTGCCGCACGCTATTGGCCCAGGGTTCCGGCTATCAATAGCAGCCGGGACCGACCCGGTGTGATGCGGGTCACGGCGTGAATCTGTTTTAAACACCGGGATCGGGAGCAGGGTGTACAGGTACGCCCTGCGTCCTTAAGAGGTTAATAATATCTTTTCGAATAAACTGTTTAGGTGGGCTGACTGTGCTTGTACTTACATCTCCTAGAGTTGTTTTTGTGTTAAGTATAACTTAGATCCAAGTTCCATATACATACACAAATGCTCATTTTAAAACCTCCACTTAATTGACACATTGGTCATAAAGAGTTTATATTGATCATTGAAGATGCCCATAAAATTTCCATAACAATTTCCATTTATAATTGACCTCCCCATACATATAAACATTCAGCTCATTCATGTGTTCTCTATTGGGAGGGTAAGCCACTGAACACAGCTCTGGTGGCGGCTTAGGTCTCCCCAAACAAAAGGTTCAGTGAAAATCTAGAATGCCTGACCTATTTCTCCACTAACATCATCTGTCAGTAGAGAGTTTAGAGGCCGCCACCTACCTTAGAAAGTTGGTTGAACTAAATATGTATACATGTAATGTAATGTAATTATGTAGCATAACCATAGAGTCTTGGGTATGGACTGTTTAAATGTGTGTTATTTGCATGGTTTACATTATTAAAATTGTATACAATGTTTAAATTCCTGTCATCTGTGGTGATTGACTCACTGCAGTTGCTCAGCATGGTGCCAGGGAAGTCCAGGGCTCCATGCTGCTGGGCTGTGTAATGTGGGGTCTTGGTTGGGACTTTTTATATGATGAGAAATGTGTGTGTGTGTGTGTGTGTGTGTGTTAGGGGAGGGGCAATGCATTTTGCACCACCACTTGGAAGAGGAGAATAGAGCTAACAGAAATGGGCAAGTTTCCAGCCACTGTTGTTGTGCTTCTTGGGCTCTGCTGGATGATGACTGGCTGCTGCTTGGACCACAACCCTAAAATGGGCGCCACATGAGCCACTGACATGAGTTCTTTGATACCAACAGCTTGTTTAATAGAGACAGCAGTGAGTTTTGACATAAAGATGAATCTGGAAGAGGGAAATGTGGGAGACTGGAAAAGATTGAGAACCGCTTGAAAAAAGTCCTGTGATCAGTGTCCAACTGGGTGTAAGAATGCACAGCAGTGAAAATGATTTTGGGGGTCTTGCCCACAGTTACTGTACATGAACATATTACCTGATCACTTCTAGGTTTCATGAAAATAAACACTAACACTTATAAGTCATATTCAATCAACAATGGTATGCGAATTACAATAAATGCCTAATTTATTTCTGGACTGGGTCTGGGGAAGTTTTCCTTGGCAGCCTTAGCCGGTTGTCTGAATGGACTCTTTATTGACAAGAGGAAACCCGAAAGGAGAGTCTTGGCCTGGATTACAAAGACATTGCAGTGCTACATAAAGTGCACAGTCTCATGTCCTGTGTCTGTGAGATTGAGACTGTTATGTAACTGTCATCTTTATCCCACCACCATGCTCAGTTGCAAAAAGTGGGCAGCCCAGAAGGGTACACTGGATGAAGACTCCTGCAGCATCAAGCTATAGGCTAATAGTGTAAGGAGAATACTCTTGGCATGTAGGCCATAACATATCTTTATAAGGTTGCATTCACACCACGTTTTTTACATACGGGTGCTGGATCCGGCTGGGGGAGGGGCAAACCGGGCACTCCCGTACCGCAGCCGGATCAGCCCGTGACTCCATTTACTTTAATGAGCCGACCGGAGTCAAACAGTGACTCCGGTTGGCTCAGTTTTAAACCGTATCCAGTTTTGGACCGGACCTAAAACCGTAGTATACTACGGTTTAAGGTCCGGTCAGGAAACCACATGCGGGTCAAAACTGAGCCGACCGGAGTCACCGTTTGAGTAAATGGAGTCACGGGCTGATCCGGCTGGGGTACGGGAGTGCCGGTTTGCCCCTCCCCCAGCCGGATCCGGCACCCGTATGTAAAAAAACGTGGTGTGAATGCTGCCTAACTGCACTGCATAAGTTTTTTTCTTTTACACATTAGCACTATCCGTGTAGCACTTTTTAAGAGGAGCAAAGAAGTCTAATACACACATGTGCAACAAGAAGATTTTCCACCACCAGGATTGCAGTAAAATGTAGAAGCTTTATTGGGTCATAAACAGATGGAAAATACATAGCCGATGCGTTTCGGACCTACACTCAGTCCTTAGTCATAATGCCATGACTAAGGACTGAGTGTAGGTCTGAAACACGTTGGCTGTTTATGTTCCGTCTGCTTATGACCCAATTAAGCTTCTTTTTTACTGCGATCCTGGTGCTAGACAATCTTCATTTTGCACCTATTTGTGGAGGTTGAAGATGCTGTCAATCAAGCCTGTGCACAGGTGCAGTAAGTGGAGGTGGGAGTGGTTACCTTGCCTTTGGTATGAAACACACTTCTACCGCTCAATTCATATCATGCACCTCAAACAGTAGAGTCATTCTGGTGGGCTGACCTTAAATTGTATTGAAGAGGTTTGCCAGCAGTAGAAGGGGGGTTAGAAAAGTGCCCATTCTACAGCATTTAAAAAAATAAACCTCCAGTTCCTCCAGTATCCTGCTTAGGTCCCCGGTTGGGATCCACATTGTGAGCTGCAGCATGACACTTGGGCCCAGAGTGATGTCAGAAGACCAGCTAAGGAAGACCAGAGGCACTGTGGGAGCACTGAAGGGGAGTACAGGTTTATTTTTCTCTATACTGCAGAATAGGCAAAAAAAAATAATCTTCCTGCTGGATAATCCTTTTAAGTAAGGCACAGTAAGTAACTGTGTATCTGTTAAAACTACATAAAATGAATGAGTGGGCAGGTGAAGAAGTGGGCTAGTTTGTCAGTTTTAGGCACAAGAAAGGGTGGCCCATTCTAGCTCGGAGGCCTAGTGGGAGATTCACCTGCTCTCCTGTGGGCCAGTCCGAGTCAAAACATTGCACTGTTTAGTGAATAAAGCATGAGAAAAAAAGTGATAGCATTGAACTGCAGCATTGTTGGGTGATTATAATATTTTAGCTTTTATTGCATATTAAAAACAAGAGCTATGGTTTCTACGATATTTCCGTGCTTTGAACCTGTCACTGTATTTGCCTTCATTTATAGATAAAAAGTTATTCCATGAATACAGATTATGATCAGGCTGCTGGAT
This sequence comes from Hyla sarda, assembly GCF_029499605.1. Taxonomy (NCBI): domain Eukaryota; kingdom Metazoa; phylum Chordata; class Amphibia; order Anura; family Hylidae; genus Hyla; species Hyla sarda. Next base: position 228,089,313 of record NC_079193.1, on the reverse strand, counting down.
CTCTGGAATTAGTTATTATATTGTTACTAATGGGGAATCAAACATCTTAATAGAGCTCTGCCTCACAGTTTATTTTCTGAATGTATAACACAAGAACAAATATATACTATACCGTGGGACAAAGGAACGTGGTTAAAGGACAACTGTAGTGGTACACTTTTATATATGCCCGTGCCCGGGCCTCAAAAATAAACAAAATAAACTCATACATACCTTCCTATGAGCCCCTGTTGGTCCGGCACAGGCCTCACGGTCCGGCAGTGCTGACATCATTCCACTTCCTAGGGACGGGGACGCTGCAGAGCCATTGGCGTATCACCGGCCGTAGCGATGTCCCGCCCGGTCGGTGATAGGCTGAGCCCACTGTCATGTAAGGAGCTCTGGACGGCTTATTACATGGCAGTGGGCTCAGCCTATCACAGGCCGGGGCGGGACATCGCTACGGCCGGTGATATGCCGACAGCTCTGCTGCGTCCCCGTCCCCAGGAAGTGGAATGACGTCAGCACTGCCGGACCGTGAGGCCTGAGCCGGACCAACGGGGGCTTGTAGGAAGGTATGTATGAGTTTATTTTGTTTATTTTTGAGGCCCGAGCAAATATAAAAGTGTACCACTACAGTTGTCCTTTAACCCCTTAAGGACGCAGGACGTAAATGTACGTCCTGGTGAGGTGGTACTTAACGCACCAGGACGTACATTTACGTCCTAAGCATAACCGCGGGCATCGGAGCGATGCCCGTGTCATGCGCGGCTGATCCCGGCTGCTGATCGCAGCCAGGGACCCGCCGGGCGTCCGCCATTAACCCCTCAGGTGCCGGGATACAGATCCCGGCATCTGCGGCAGTTCGCGATTAAAATGAACGATCGGATCGCCCGCAGCGCTGCTGCGGGGATCCGATCATTCATAACGCCGCACGGAGGTCCCCTCTCCTTCCTCCGTGCGGATCCCGGCGTCTCCTGCTCTGGTCTGTGATCGAGCAGACCAGAGCAGGAGATGACCGATAATACTGATCTGTTCTATGTCCTATACATAGAACAGATCAGTATTAGCAATCATGGTATTGCTATGAATAGTCCCCTATGGGGACTATTCAAGTGTAAAAAAAAATGTAAAAAAATGTAAAAGTAAAAGTAAAAAAAAAGTGAAAAATCCCCTCCCCCAATAAAAAAGTAAAACGTCCGTTTTTTCCTATTTTACCCCCAAAAAGCGTAAAAAACATTTTTTATAGACATATTTGGTATCGCCGCGTGCGTAAATGTCCGAACTATTAAAATAAAATGTTAATGATCCCGTACGGTGAACGGCGTGAACGAAAAAAAATTTAAAAAGTCAAAAATTCCTACTTTTTTAATACATTTTATTAAAAAAAAATTATAAAAAATGTATTAAAAGTTTTTTATATGCAAATGTGGTATCAAAAAAAAGTACAGATCATGGCGCAAAAAATGAGCCCCCATACCGCCGCTTATACGGAAAAATAAAAAAGTTATAGGTCATCAAAATAAAGGGATTATAAACGTACTAATTTGGTTAAAAAGTTTGTGATTTTTTTTAAGCGCAACAATAATATAAAAGTATATAATAATGGGTATCATTTTAATCGTATTGACCCTCAGAATAAAGAACACGTCATTTTTACCAGAAATTGTACGGCGTGAAAACAAAACCTTCCAAAATTAGCAAAATTGCGTTTTTCGTTTTAATTTCCCCACAAAAATAGTGTTTTTTGGTTGCGCCATACATTTTATGATATAATGAGTGATGTCATTACAAAGGACAACTGGTCGCGCAAAAAACAAGCCCTCATACTAGTCTGTGGATGAAAATATAAAAGAGTTATGATTTTTAGAAGGCGAGGAGGAAAAAATGAAAACGTAAAAATTAAATTGTCTGAGTCCTTTTGGCCAAAATGGGCTGAGTCCTTAAGGGGTTAAATAAGGTTACGTAAATACCCACAAGTAATTGTAGCCTAAATATAGACTCATATAAGCATATGAAACACAAAAGAATGGTGATATAAAAAAAAGCTGAAAAATATAACGACTTTATTGGAAATCAATATTAAATGATTAAAAACATTTAAAAAGGAAGAATGAGGGGGTGTGGCCTCGCTGCCGAGGCGGATGGATGCATGCTAGAAGAGCTCTGCTTGCCGGCCTGCTAAAGCGACCTTTACACAGCTTACTGCCAAACGATTTTCTGCTGCCCAGTCCCTAACCGATTGGTCACCATGCCGGTGAAGCGTCGCAAGCCCAGGTGCTATGGAACACTGAAGAAATTCAGCTTTACCCCTCTCTCTGCTCCTATCCAAGATGGTGTCGGTGCTGCTACTTCAGCAGCGCTGTCTATGTAAGTATAGTGACCACATGTGATGCGTGGGGTGCTGGAGCACCCTGCTTCCTGATATGTGAGCACTGTAGGGGGTAGCTGTGCGGCAATTGTGCGACTTTTTGGCGGGCATGTCCCAGGGTGCAGGTCCTCCTTGATTTTCCTCCTTGTTGAGTTGTGATAGTGGGGCGGTGTGTGCTGTACAATGGAGTTTTGAAGAAGGGGTGGGGGTGAATCGCCTTGCTCAGCATTCACCCCCATCTTTTTGGAGTCTATTCAAGATGCACAGCTGATAATAATAAGATAATCCTCACTGAACAGGGCTCAGTGTAGTAAGAAGGATTCATACTCAGCCAAATAAAGACTGGACTGCCGCTTGTTTTGTTTTTTCCTGCTCTACTGTTGCTTCCCCCATTGCATACCTGGTAAAAGGAGTATGAGTAAAAAAGTATATGTGAATCTGTCACATAACTGGTTACCACTACCCCCATTATGGCAAATAAAGCTTACCAATGAGGATGCTGAGGAGCCATTGTGAACTGAGAACTATGCTGGCTCTGCCCAAAAATATGTATACTTGTCAGGCTGCATTGGAGGGGAATATGGAGGATATATATGCAATACTACCACCCCCATCATGGCAGGAGGAACTGGTGCATTGTTCTCTCATTATGCTGAGAGTATGCGTGGAAATCTATACATTTGTCTGGCTGTCTTAGAAGGGACTATAGAGAGTCTATATATGATACTAATACCAACCCCATTGATATTGGAGCCATTGAGACCCGAGATCTATATCTGCTGTGTGATTTTCTACCATAGGCACTGACACACTGAGAAATGATAAATTATTTACACCAATAAGTTTCTTGAGTTCTGGAGATGCCATCACCCTCAACAAGTGTTTCAGTCCAATTGATAGGGATGACCCTTATGTTTCTAATGACTGATCAATATATTAATACTAAAATGCCATTGCTGCTGGAAAAATATATATGTTACCTACCCTTTAACCCATATACATCAGAATGCTATCTGCTCGTGACTCTGAATTTAAGCCTTGAAATGACTCCATGCGGGAGTAGAAACACTAAACATCTGACGAACAGAGAACTTCTGCCAAGAAATTAATGGACACTAGATATGCTAATATATACGGACACAATAATCGAACAACCAATCAAAATGTAACATGCTAATTGTGATGTCATAATTAACCCTCCTGCTTTGTACAATATAAAAACCAAATCTACTTCCTGGAATAAACGAGAACTCTTTTGGGATTTGGGATTTTTAATTTGCTATCAAATTTAAACATACAGGAAATGTTGTAAGGCACGTTTTGTTTCTTGTTTTTTTCAAAATAATGATAACATTTTTAATTTCATAGAATAAAACTGAAGGTTTTCTAAAAAAAAAGAAAATCACTAATGATTTCTTTCATTTTTTACGATTCTGCAAAGTTTTATGTTCACCTCAGATTTATATTTAAAAGTAATGCTTTATAAATCTTTTGTGAGGCATGTCTATGTGTATGGCATGTAAAAAAAGAGAGAAAAACATAAATAGCATGAATGCATCTGCTCTTGAATGTGGTAGCTCACTGTTTGGATGACTAGACTTTAGCATCAAAATGAACATCTGGAAGAGGCTTGCAGTGCTCCATAATATTCTGTTTCAGTGATGTCAAGAGACAAAGAACGTCCTATTTTTACATGGCTTTAATGGCCATATAGTGTCACTTCATGAGATGAGCCGTTGAATTATTAGTTTGAGCTCACAATCTGGAAATGCTTTGAAGGCACAGATGTAGCAAATTGACAGCTAAGTGAGAAACCTTTAAAAGCTTCATCTTTATACCTCAATTTTAGTAAAGACCAGAGACTAAATATTTGTTGCAAAATTTTATTGGCAACAGCGAATCATCATACGTATTAGTCTCTGTCCCCAATAGGCTCAGAACCTAACCTCCTCAACCCAGACACACATTGTGGAAAATTTCATAGAAAATTTCTTAAAGGAGTACTCCACAGGGAAACTGTTTTCAAATAAACTGGCAACAGAAAGTTATACAGATCTGAAAATTGAAAAAACAAAAGCAACTAGCGCTCAAGGTCTGTGACATATGGAATGATACTATTGATCTAGATATATAAAATGTCATTTATTAAAAGTAAAAGTCTCCATCAGCAGGGCCCTTGCTGTTGAAGAACAATTTTACATACTCTTATGAGATAAAATGCAACTAATTAGACCTATGTGCAACTAATTAGACACATACAATTATTAAAAGTAGATATTGATAAAAAGTTCTCTTAAAGTCCTAAGCTAAATCCAAACGTGATCCACAATAATCTCTTGACAGGAGTAAATAGATATTAAGTATGACCGCAAGTCTTAAACACAGTTTGATGTGTGCAGAATTAAATGGTTTGATGTACCGCTCACCCGACTGGCGTAGATCCCCTGGGCGAGAGCGTGATGCTGCGGACGGAGCGGCAATATTAATGCTTTGTTGCCGTTCCTGGTTTTGTTCCCCTCACACAATAATGCGCACCTCCTGGTTCTTGCATTCGCTCTGCTGGTGGCATGCAGACCTTGGCGTGTATGGAGGTGGCCATGAGTGATGATGAGGATCTCGCTGGTCCGGGATGTGAATAGATGTCCGTATGAAGGTCTGCGTTAACGTTTCAAGAGTGGATCTTGAATGGATAGAACAGTGACAACTTGCAGATAGGGGCTGTTTAGACCGCAACAATGTCCCACTGCCTGCATCTCTATCTAGGTGCCAGGCTTGCTAGCTGAGACTAGAGCGACACCTAGTAAGAACAGTACAATAGCATAAATGGGCCAGGTGGGTATGTTAAATACCATGGGGGCACAGTATATTATTCATATCTGAGGGTTAAGTATATTGATTCCTATATGGGGCACAGTATATTAAATCATATATGGGCAATTCTGAACCAATGGGCTGCCAAGTGTTCGAAAGCTTGATCTCAGTCACAGATCATGGGTCCTCCAGCACGATAATGACCAAAAACACTCAAGGATGGCTAAGAGCAAAACAGTCACCTTTTAAGAGACTTGATCTGAAACCTACTGGACATCTGTGGAAGGAGCTGAAACATGCAGTCTGGAGAAGGCATCCTTCACACCTCAGACAGCTGGAGAGGTTGTCTATGAGGAGTGGGCCAAGATACCTGTAGACAAGTGCAGAAGTCTTTAGATTTACAGAAATCACTTGATTGTAGTGAACGCTTTAAAAGGTTGTACAACAAAATATTATATCCAGGTACTTTTTTGTTCAGGCCAGTCTTATTATGTTGTTTTTAAAATGATTCTGTTGAACCACCATTCAAAAACAATGTCTGATTTTCATTCTCATTTATTTAATTTTGAGTACATTTTTATTCATTACTACCTTAGTACCCGGCATTGCCCTTTTTTTCCTACCTAATCCTTGTTGGGGAGGAAAAGCAACATAGGAGGAAGTCCTCATATCCCATCCTCATACCACATCCTCATATCTCACCCTCATATCAAGAGATTGTAGGCCGAAAATAGGAGGCGTGGTTTTGTGGAAGTGGGCATGACTTGCAAGCCGGACCAACGGACAAAAAGTGTAGAAAATAACAGGGGTGTGGCTTAAATTGTGGGTGTGTTTTTGCCAGATGGGGTGTGGCATGTGGGAGGGGTGTGGCTGGACTGACACACTCACCGAGATGCATGGGACTTAAGACAAAAACCTCATCCTTCACGTAAGGGGGTAGGTTAGGGTTAATTTAACTATCATATATTTTTATTTGACATAAAATTAACGTGTACTAAGTTTCATCAAAATATCTCCAGCCATTTGAAAGTTATGCTTGAATATACATTTCCCGTAGACTTGCATGGGACTTTAAACAAAAACCCTGACCCTCGCAAATGGGGGTGGGGTAGGGTTAATTTATCTATTCTATGTTTGTAGTTATAGTATAAGTAACATGTGTATCAAGTTTTATCGAAATATCTTCAGCCGTTTAGGGGGAATTTATCATTGGTGGTAGAAGCTTTTTTTCTCTATATGTAGTGAATATTTTGCATCTTTTTTGTGCGTCTTTTTTGATGGAGCAAAAAGCAAGTAGTCCATTTTTTTGTGTATTGGGGAATGCATTTTGCAGTGGATACTAATTGTTAATGTGCTTTTTTAAATTTTATTTTATTATAAAATTTTTTGTTTAGATGCATTTTTTTGCCCAAACATGTTTGTCCCATGATGGGAGTAGTTGTAGTACCGCAGCGCTGAGGGACGGCACTTGCACATCCACCCTGTTGCGGGACTCTTGGACAAACTCCCATCATGGACAGACTCTGCCCATGATGGGAGTTATAGTCCAGGTGCTGAGGGGCAAATCGCACCGGGTCATTCTCCAGAGACCCGCTGCGATCCACAAATACACTGCTCAAAAAAATAAAGGGGGCACTTAAACAACACAATGTAACTCCAATTCAATCACACTTGTGTTAATTCCCACTGTCCACTCAGGAAGCAACACTGATTGACAATCAATTTCACATGCTGTTCTGCAAATGGAACAGACAACAAGTAGAAATTATAGGCAATCAACAAGACACCCCCAATACAGGGGTGGTGACCACAGACCACTTCTCAGTTCCCATGCTTCCAGGCTGATGTTTAGGTCACTTTTGAATGCTGGCGGTGCTTTCACTCTAGTGGTAGCATGAGACTGAGTCTACATCCCAAACAAGTGGCTCAGGTAGTGCAGCTCATCCAGGATGGCACATCAATGCAACCTGTGGCAAGAAGGTTTGCTGTGTCTTTCAGCGTAGTGTCCAGAGCATGGAAGCACTACCAGCAGACAGGTTTTTCTTTTCTTCTCATTTCAGATATGTGAATGCGGAGGACTACGTCAGATTTGATGGACTGCGACAATGACCAGTGTTTTTTTTTATTTCAATAAAATGATTAACAAGGGCTGTTTTTTAAATAAAACATTTTTTTTTAATGTGTCATGCTTTTTATAATTGAACTAGCTGAGTACCCGGCGTTGCCCATTTTTTCCTTCCTAATCCTTGTTGTGGAGGAAAATCAACAGAGGAAGCTATTGACTTCATATCCCATCCTGTTGTCATATCCCAACCCCCTATCCCGTCCTATCTCGACCTCCTATCCTGTCCTCATATCTTGTCCTCCTATCCCATCCTCATATCTCAACCTCCTATCCCGACTCCCTTCTCGACCTCCTATCCCAACCTCCTATCTCGACCTGCTATCCGGACCTCCTATCCCGACCTCCTATCCCGTCCCATAATATGTATACCATGTATTGAAATATCTCCAGCCCTACGGAAGTTATGTGGAACATGCATTTCCCATTGATTTGCATGGGACTTTAAACAAAAACCCCGACCCTCACAAATGGGGGTAGTTAAGGGTTAAATAAACAATCCTCTATTTTAAGTGGACATATAAGTAACATGTGACCAAGTATTATTGAAATATCTCCAGCCATTTGGAAGTTATGCAGTTACATATATTTTCCATAAACTTTTATGGGACTTTATAGAAAAACCCCGACCCTGGCAAATGGGGGTGAGTAAGGGTTAAATGACCTATTCTATGTTTGATGTTGACATGTAAGTAACATGTGTGCCAAATTTCATGTTAATATCTTTAGCCGTTTGGACGTGATGCTGGAACATACACACACACATTGAGTTTTATACATGTAGATTTACAGGCTTAGTAGTGGAAGTCGTCTTGTAGACGGAATCCATTACTAAGTCAGGGCTTAGTGCTAGCCCCAAAACCCCCTAATTATTACCCCGGTACCCACCGCACGGGGGTGCCAAGAAGAGCTGATACCAACAGGCCCGGAGCATCAAATATGGCGCTCCTGGGCCTAGGCGGAAACAGGCTATGCATTTTTTTTTTTATAAATAAAACGTGTGTGGTTCCCCCTATTTTCAGTATCAGACAGTGACCAACCAAGCAGCAACAGCCTGATGTTACCAGGATGGGTGTGGACCATTGTTACTGGCCCACCCCAGCCTATATAATGCCAGCCTGTTACCACCAAGGCCCAGGAGCACCATTTTTGATGCTTCGGGCCTGTTGATACCGGCTCTTTCCAGCACCACTGTGGCGATGGGTACCAGGGTAATAGTTGGGGGTTAGCGCTAGCTGTTTTTGGGGCTAATGCTAAGCCTCGGCAAGCCTCTACAAGATGGATTTCACTACTAAGCCTGAAAATTCAATTATAAAGAACACAACACATTGAAAAAAATTATTTAAAAAACACTCCCCCACAGCCCTTGTTAACCCTTTTATTGCTCATCGTCGCAATCCACTGAATCTGACATAGCATTAACGCATCTGAAATGAGGGGGAGAAAAAAGGTTAGTACATTTCTGGTGCTCTTCCCTGGGGAGTGCACCCATACTGCAGTGTATTCATAAACAGGGAGCCTCCAATTGTTGATGTGTGCCTACTGTATCCTGTATATACAGTCATCTATAGACAGCTGTATATACAGGATAGTACACAAAGACTTAACCCAGAACTGCTCCGCAGGAGCGTGGGTTAACACTTTCCTTGCTAGGCTCCTGTATAGTATACATGGGTACACTATGCACCCCTGTATACTATACAGCCGGCAGAGGCAAGTAGTGATGCTCTGCACCCTGTATATGTATATGCTATATATCCTCTCCTCACCTCCTTACATTCTGTGGTTTGGGCGCTCTGCATCCAAACCATGGAGTGGTATCCTGAAGGCAGTGAAAAAAATGCCACAGGGCACAACACACCACCAAAAACGCAAGAAAAACTGACAAAACGCAGGAAAAAGCAGTGACAGTTTTTCTGCCGTTTTTGCTGGTGGACAAAAAACCTCAATGGAATCAGAGTCTCAAAGCAATTGAACAAAATCCCTGTAAGGTGCAGCTCAGGTGTACAAATAGAACTGTGTGGAGATTTAGAACTTTGCACAAAATGTATCACGTGGCTTGCACAAATATGGTAGATTTAGACCAACTTTAGACCAACCTACAAAAAACTTCTATCTACACCATTGTTGATAAATTTCCCCCATTGAGTTTTAAATACAGTAACCCCCCGACCTACGATGGCCCCGACATATGATAAAATCGACATACAATGGCCTCTCAGAGGCCATCGCATGTCGATGTCAGCATCGACATACGATGCTTTTATATGTCGGGGCCATCGCATCAACTGCTATCCGACAGTGCAAAATGCTTAAGCTGCTGTCGGATAGCAGTGTAATGTGCCCCAGCAGGTTCACTTACCTATTCCCGATGCTTCGGGTCCACTTCGCGATCCTCCGGTGTCTTGCGCATCTTCTCCACAGTCCGGGCCTCGCTTTCCGGCGTCGTTATTACGTCACTACACACGCCGTGCCGGCGCAGCAGCGTAATAACGTCACCAGAAAGTGAGGCCCGGACCCTGCAGAAGATGCGCAAGACACCGGAGGATCGCGAAGAAGACACCGGAGCAGCGGGACAGCATCGGGAGCCCCTGGGACAGCATCGGGAGCGGTGAGGACCTGGTGCGGAGCGACGGGGACAGGTGAGTACAGCTTCCTATACTTTACATTGCACGGATCCCTCAACATACGATGGATTCGACAAACGATGGGTCATTTGGAACGAATTACCATCGTATGTTGAGGGACCACTGTATATATAGATTACTTTTGTCAGTTTCAAGTTATTTTGGGGAGCATTGTGGGTTTTATGTGTTTAACAGAAGGGTGTAAACAATTTTTCCACATCTGTCTATACAGCTATCCGCTTGATATGATTGATTTCCATATTGTGTGCTATAAGCTCCTTATTATGAACTCCATTTAAAAGCTTATTGTACAGAATTCTGCTATCCCACACTGGATTTAGAGCCTGCAAATATTATTTTAATGAACTTAAGAGATTGTTTACATTTTTCAATTGTTGGTGTTATTTACATCTTTGAAATCTGCTATTTGTATCAGCTATCTCATCTCTACAGTTGGTTTGAGTGTAGATGTGTATACATCCACCTTGAGGTATGATTTTTGTGTGTTCTATTTACTAGCACAGCAATTTGGACCATAGCTCCATCTTCTCTGTTATGTAGCATGGTTCTTTCTCTGGAGTTATATGCATTGTCTATTGCATTTGGTTGTGGTTTAATATACAGTATTGTCCTCTATGTAATTGTGTAATTTGTGTTTGCTAAAGTTTACTGGGATCACGTAGACCAGTATAGGCTACCACACAGAGGACTACAATATCCTGTGCACAAACTTAACCCTGACCTGTAGGACTTACTACTTACTTTTCTATTGAATTTGTTTAAGAGACTGAGGGGATAACTATTTCAATGGCCATTTAGCAATCTGCCCCTTTGTGGACCTCCATTCTGGCCAGATAAACAGGTCCTGTTGGGAACTAACAAACTGTTTTTCCAAAGTCTTCAGGAACTTACCAACTCAGAAACTGTTCCACATAGATTAACTCCTTCAGTACCATCTACTGTTTTGTTTGAACTGTTCAAGATCTGTGATTTCACTTTGTGGAAGAACTTTCAAAAAAATACCTGTTATGCCTCAACGCTCTTTGAGTCAAGTTGTCTTGGTGTTTTACTGCACACACAACTGCAATGGCCTTCCAAATACCATGATCAAGGAAGTATCCCAGAGGAATAGACCATGCACTGTTAGTGCAGCCCTTCATCTGGAGTCTACCTTACCCTTCTGGAACAAGAGGCGCTACAAGTACCAGCAGAGTAGACCCTGGCCCATTATCAAATCCTCTCAAGGTCACCACCCTAATATAAATAATGTTTAGGGAATATGTATATATACAGTGCTGTTTTGGCTGATTGGTGTAACTAAGCACAGAATGGTCTTTGGTTCCACTACCTAGACTGCATATTGGAACAAAGACAACAGTAGATTATCCCGTTTTACACACTTCTAATGAAAGAACAGAACAGATCTCAGACATTTATAGCATTTTCACATGGACTTACTTGGAAATGTGTAATGTCCGCAGAGGAGTTTTTCCATTTAGAGCACCCACTCTCATGTAGAAGTTCTATCCAGCAGCTTTTCATCACTAATATTCCAATTGACATAATGTGATTAACAGGGTTCAACGTCTTTGGACTCACACAACTAATTTGAACACACTGCTTTGGTAAATGAACTTCGGGAAATGTTCTTACTTTACTTATCTGTTTCTTAGACCAATGCTGATTCTATTCTAGTAAATAGTTTGAGCCCAAAGGAATTACATTTGTTCATTATTCCCACAGGAACTATATTTCCATCTATTCTCTGCCTGGGAATGGCCACTCTTCCAGTGGCTCTCTCAGTGGTGGGGGTACACTAAAGATGTGTAAGATTGGGAAGCTTCTTTTAAATAATTTATAAACAGGGAAAATGATTTAACAACAACATGGTAAATGTGTATCTGGAATGTCTGTGGACCATTTAAGCTCCTTTTTAGTGGCCTGGAGTGGAACTACGGAACATAGTTTGCTAAAGCAGTTTTTTCCAGTGACAAACATTTTTTTTAAATCAACTGGTGCCAGAAAGTTAAACAGATTTGTAAATTACTTCTATTTAAAAATTGTAATGCTTCCAGTACTTATCAGTTGCTGTATGTTCCACAGGAAGTTTTTATTTATTTATTTTCTGTCTGACCACAGTGCTCTTTGCTGACACTTCTGTCCATGTCAGGAACTGTCCAGAGCAGCAGAGGTTTGCTATGGGGATGTGCTCCTGCTCTGGACAGTTCCTGAAATAGACAGAGGTGTCAGCAGAGAGCATTGTGGTCAGAAAGAAAAGAAATTCAAAAAGAAAAGAACTTCCTCTGTAGTATACAGCAACTGATAAGTACTGGAAAGATTATGATTCTCAAATAGAAGTAATTTACAAATCAGTTGATTTAAAAAAAGAAAAAAAAAGTTTTACACTGGAGTACCCTTTTAAGGGAGATTTGTGGTGGAAATTCACATTTTAGCATAAAAGTATGATTATTCTAATAATAATTAACAAGCAAAGATTGATCTAATCAAAATGTACAATCTTGTTAACTGTATTAGACTCACATCATGTACCATACACTGAAACACAGTTGAAGAGCCATACAGTTGGGAGATGAAGCTGCCTGAGGAAAGGACTGTCCAACGAGACAAGGAAAGTTATTGTGTAAATCCTCATAGAAGAGCTGTGAAGTAAGCCTCATCCTCAGAAATACTCACAACTGTTTTTTCCAAGTTGGGTGCAGCACTATGTTTCCCATGTCTGCGGCTAATGACTTGCAGCTGTTGCTAATCTGTGCCTCTGATTTCCTTTGATTACTATGTGTATTGATGCCTGTGGTAAATAGGCATCTGCCAGGTGGCAGCATAATCAAGAGAAAATATAAAAGTCCCCTGTTTCAAATTCAATGTGACACTATGCGTGTGTATAGGCAGCAGCTTGATTGTTAAGGATGTACAAGGATCATTAATGGCTTCCTGAGAATAGAAATTCCTTGGGGGGTAAGCAATGCTGGGCCGGCTTATGTCATCTGAGGAAGTTCTACAACAGTGTTGTACTTGGTGAAACTCTTTCATATGGCATCAGATGGCCGGACGCTCATCCAAAAACAAATAATTGTAGAGCAATAAACTATAATTGCTCTTCTACAACATGGCTCACATGTGGAGATCCCAGCTCTAAGCATTAATATTCTTCAGAGTTCCAAGACTAGATTGAACACAAGATAATGAGTGAGTTGGTCGTAAGAGGTGGTCCACAGGTGTTTTGCCATTGATGGATGAGATGAGACATTTTTTTTTTTTCAAATTCTTACGTTATATTAAGAAAATGGGATGGGGCTTTAAGTAGAATAAATCTTTGGAAACTATTTTTTGTACGGTTTGTACTGAAATGCATTGGACAGCATATATCCCACCTCCTATCCTTAGGGTGACCATATTTATCTGGCTCATTCATTCAGCAACTCTTGTTCTTTTCTTCAGCCTCTAAAGATCACACAGAGTGAGAAAATATGATTTTCTGGCAATGGCACAAAAAAAGCAGATTAAAACAAGGGACAAGAACCTTCTTGAGAATAGCATCCATTTTCCCAGTACAACAAGAAAAGAGGTCCATTAGACCACTCTATGGTATCACAAAAACTGGATTATCTTGTGTCTAGTCTAGAGCAACACATCATTTAGCAACAAGCAGGCCTCCACAAGTGTGTTTTACACTCTTGAGGTCCAAATGAGAATAGCTCCATTCGGTCTATTAAATCATGTTCAAATCTTCCCTTTGTCTTTTCACTTAAAAGGGTACTCCAGTGGAAAACACTTTTTTTTTTTTTTAAATCAAGTGGTGCCAGAAAGTTAAAAAGATTTGTAAATGACTTCTTTTAAAAAATCTTTACCCTTCCAGTACTGTTAAGCAGCGGCATGCTACAGTGGAAAATCTTTTCTTTTTTAATTTCTTTTTTGTCTTGTCCACAGTGCTCTCTGCTGACACCTGATGCCCGTATCATGAACTATCCAGAGCAGCATAGATTTGCTATGGGGATTTTCTCCTGCTCTGGACAGTTCCTGATACGGGCATCAGGTGTCAGCAGAGAGCACTGTGGACAAGACAAAAAATAAATTCAAAAAGAAAAGAATTTCCTCTGTATCATGCTGGAAGGGTAAAGATTTTTTAATAGAAGTAATTTGCAAATCTGTTTAACTTTCTGGCACCAGTTGATTTAAAAAAAAAATTTTTTTCTTCCGGAGTACCCCTTTAACACCTATCACTCTAGTGTTAGCTGTGTTGTATGCTATTCTGTAGTCTATGATCTACAAGGTCCCCCCCCCCCCCCCCCCCCCCAGTGGAAAGAAGGAAAGTTCCCAGAAAAAATGCAGAGTGTGTTACAGGAAGGGAAGACGGAGGGACACCACCATTCAGTGTGACACTTGCCCAGATAATCGGGGCCTCTGCATAGGCTGCTTCAGGGAGTATCACACTTCCATGGATCCCTAAATTTTCCCTTTTTATTAGAATTTTCCATAATTTGACCAATGTATCAAGTCCAGAGTACATTCCAAAATATAACCCCCATAAATCACTAAATTGGCCAAAAAAAACCTTTAAAAAAAAAAAACCTGATAAGACCTCTGGGGGTGTTTTGTCATAAATGGGTCATAGGTCACTGAGTCACTATCATCGGGGACTTTTTTATGTTGCCTCAAATGTGCAGCGCTCTCTCTCCACCTGAGCGGGTGCGCATTTGAGGCAACAGGTTAGGGACGGCCACACACATCACATTCCCAGAATGATGATTCAGAGCATAGCATTTGGGGTGGGCATATTTTTTTAGTTTTGGCTATGCTCTGGGTCATCATTCTGGGAACATATCCTGTTTTATTATGTTTTATAATTTTCTGGCCCACTGTACCCCATATTACGGGCCTCTCTACCCCACCTGTCTACCCCAGTTACGGCCCATTGTCCCCCATAGTGTTCCCCTATTTTAGGGCTCAGTGCTCCCCCAGTTAACGCTCCTTGAGGGGGGGGTCCCACATCCTGGCTCCATATCAAGCTCAAGGTCCCTGACTGCGCTCCCACTCAAGCAAGACCTGCTGTGCACCCGCCAAGCCTAAATCATAAAAAAATAAGGTATGTCCTTACTCCAAAGAAATGTATTTACAAATTGTGGGGTGTCTTTTCTCCTATTAACCCTTGTAAAAATGAAAAATTTGGGGGGGAAACACATTTTAGTGAAAAAAATATATATATTTTTTACATATGCAAAATTTGTGAAACCCCTGTGGGGTATTAAGGCTTACTTTACCCCTTGTTACATTCCTCAATGGGTCTAGTTTCCAAAATGGTATGCCATGTGGGGGGTATTTTGCTGTCCTGGCACCATAGGGGCTTCCTAAATGCGACTTGTCCCCCCCATTTCAGCAAAGTTTGCAAATGTGACTCCTCTTCTGAGCATTGTGGTGCTCCTGCAGTGTGCTTGACGTCCGCTTATGGGGTACCTCCATACTCAGAAGATATGGGGTTACAAATTTTGGGGGGGTCTTTTCTACTATTAACCCTTGCAATAATGTGAAATTTGTGGGGAAACCCACATTTTAGTGAAAAAATTTTTTTTTTTTTACATATGCAAAAGTCGTGAAATCCCTGTGGGGTATTAAGGTTCACTTTACCCCTTGTTACGTTCCCCAAGGGGTCTAGTTTCCAAAATATAATGCCATGTGTTTTTTTTTTTCTTTTTTGCTGTCCTGGCACCATAGGGGCTTCCTAAATGCGGCATGCCCACTGAGCAAAATTTGCTTCCAAAAAGCCAAATGTGACTACTCCTCTTCTGAGACCTGCAGTGCACCAGTAGAGCACTTTTCACCATCATATTGGGTGTTTTCTGAATCGGGAGAAATTGGGCTTCAAATTTTGGGGAGTATTTTCTGCTATTACCCTTTTTTAAAAATGTCAAATTTTTGACAAAACAAGCATTTTATGTACAAAAAAATTTTTTTTACATTTGCAAAAGTCATGAAACACCAGTGGGGTATTAAGGCTCACTTAATTCCTTGTTACATTCCCTGAGGGGTCTAGTTTCCAAAATGGTATGCCATGTGGTTTTCTTTTTGCAGTTTTGGCACCCTAGGGGCTTCCTAAAGGTGACATGCCCCTCAAAAACCATTTCAGAAAAATGTTCTCTCCAAAATCCCCTTGTCGCTCCTTCCCTTCTGAGCCCTCTACTGCGCCCGCCGAACAATTTACATAGACATATGAGGTATGTGCTTACTCGAGAGAAACTGAGCTACAAATAACAGTAAACATTTTCTCCTTTTACCCCTTGCAAAAATTGAGTCTGCAAGAACATGCGAGTGTAAAAAATGAAGATTTAGAATTTTCTCCTTCACTTTGCTGCTATTCCTGTGAAACACCTAAAGGGTTAAAACACTTACCGAATGTAATTATGGATACTTTGGGGGGTGTAGTTTTTATAACGGGGTCATTTATGGGGTATTTCTAATATGAAGATCCTTCAAATCCCCTTCAAAACTGAACTAGTCACTGAAAAAAAGTGAGTTTGAAAATTTTGTGAAAAATTTGAAAATTGCTGCTGAACTTTGAAGCTAATTTTATGATGCAAACATAAAGTAGACATATTGTATATGTGATCCAAAAAAAAAAAATTTTTTAATATCCATTTTCCTTACAAGCAGAGAGCTTCAAAGTTAGAAAAATGCAAAATTTTCATTTTTTTCTTAAAATTTTGGGATTTTTCACCATGAAAGGATGCAAGTTGGCACAAAATTTTACGTTCAGGGGTTGAAACCGCTTTCACAAGCAGAGAACGCTTTAAACCTGGTGGGTCCCGGTTGCTATGAGCTTTAGATGCCACGATCAAAGTTGATTGTGGCATCGAAAATGCAGGTTAACGGTGTCAGTTAGCTCAGTGGAGCTGATCAGGACATCCGCGGCAACATTGCGGGTCCCGATCAGCTGAGTGGTCGGCGGGAGGGCCCTTACCTGCCTCCTTCCTGTCCGATTGGTCTTCTGCTGCTCCCAGCTGGAGCAGCAGAGCATCGATAACATTGATCAATGCTATGCTATGGCATAGCATTGAACAGTGTATTCAATCAAAAGACTGCATGGTACAGCTCACAATGGGGGGGGGGAGTAAATAGAAGTGAATTAACCCCTTCCCTAATAAAACTTTGAATCAAAATGTAATAAAAAAGAAACAATCATATGTGGTATCGGCGTGTGTGTAAATGTCTGAACTATTAAAATATAAGGTTAGTTCAATCGCACGGTCGATGGCGTACATGTATAAAAAACACCAAAGTCCGTGCATTTTTGATCACTTCATATACCATTAAAAAAACGAATAAAAAGGGATCCAAAAGCTCCATCAAATAAAAAATTGTACTGATAAAAACTGCAGATCAAGGCGCAAAAATTTTAAACATACTAATTTTGGTGCAGTAGTTATAATTTTTTTTTAAAGTAGTAAATTAAAATATAACCTACATAAATTGGGTATCCTTGTTATCGTATAGACCTACAGAATAAAGATAAGGTGTCATTTTTACTGAAAACTGTACTGTGTAGAAACAGAAGCCCCCAAATTTACAAAATGGTGATTTATTTATTTTATATATATTTTTTGTTTTACGGTAGATTTTCTTATTCAATGATTAATGTCATTACAATTAAAAGTAATTGGTGATGCAAAAAACAAGCCCCATATGGGTCTGTAGGTGCAAAATTGAAAGTGTTATGATTTTTAGAAGGGGAGGAGTAAAAAACTAAAGTGCAAAAACAAAAATTGGCCAGGTACTTAAGGTCAAAATCTGCTCCATCCTTAAGGGGTTAATGGCAAACAGTTATGAAAGATGTGGAAACTGAACATTTCCTGATTCCTCCCAACAAGACGGCACCCCACCTTATTAAGGACATGTTATCAAAGACATGCAGTTTCCCCAAAAGTGGATTGGTTGTATGGGTCCAATCTCTCAAGGCACCTGTGTACGCTGTGAACATATGGAATACTCTTCATCTTCAAGAAAATGCAAAAGCGAAATGTCTGGCACTAACACCTAAGTGCACAGTATCTGGTAGCTAGGAAACTCTTATATGGGATCTGTAAGATCCAATAACTTGCTTGTATTTTGTTACTGATGAAAATTAAAGACCTTTTGTAATATGGTTGTTTAAAATGTTTTGATTTAATAAAGAAAACAGCTCCTGAGAATTCCACCACAAGGGGTCCCCATACCTACTGGGACACTAACCAGTCCTGTAGCAGCATCAGGCTTGTCCCTAAGTCATGGACAAAAGATGACTCATGGACAAGGATGCATGAGTAAACCCACCAATCATCTCTTAGGTGTACATGATCAGGAAGTAACATTCATTTTTTTTTTTTATTTTTTTTTTGTGGTATCCGACAGGTGCTTTAAGTGGTACACAATATCACAAATCAGATCACAGGGGTGCTGAGCTCATAAAACAAAAATTATTTAGTAGTAGACAAATATGCAATAGGAATGAAAGTAGGCAATGTAAAATCTTCTTTATATTTTTTATATTTTTTTATTGTTTTTGAGAAATCAGATATATTTTTATTATAGAATTTTTTTACATTTTTTCATATTACATATCATAACTTAGTTACAACATTGCATTATATAATTAAACTTACATTACCTTTGACAACCGATTCCCCCCCCCCCCCCCCTTGTGATCCCTTTTCCTTTTATTATACTTTCCAGCAATTCTATTTCTTGTGCAATATATATAATCTGTGTGCTAATATAATAGTAATAGAAATTAGGGAGGCCTAAACCTCCATTTTCGACTGGAAGGTTAAGAAAGCTACTTCATTCTCACTCTTTTACCTCCCCAGATGAACTCATTCACCCTCCTGTCCAGATCCTGAAAAAACTTTTCCTAATTACAACTGGGGTAACCCTTAGATAATGCAATACCATTGGTAGCACTAGGATTTTTATCAACACTATTTTGTCGGCCATAGACAGGCCCATATTATTCCATATCTTAAATTTATTAATAATTTTTTCCCTGAGGGGATCAATATTTAACTTTTCAAACTCTTGAAGTCTATTAGATACTTTTACTCCTAAATATTCATACTTTCCCCTTCTTGCAACACCTTAATATATTTTAATAATATAAATACATTTTATGGCTGCTTCTATAATTTTCTTAATAGGGGTACTCCTAAAAAGGACACAAAAACAATTTTTTTTTTTTATTTATTTTTTTTTTGCCCTTCTTTGTTAACCTTTTGTTTTTTAATAATTCTTCCCTGGTCTCGTCTTCGTGTTTTTTTTTTTTTTAACGCTTTTCTCTATTAGTTCTTCTGGTTATCCTCTTCCTCTTATTCTATTTAAAAAATTTTTTAACCGTATGAACTGACTATAAGGGATACCGTATTTATCGGCGTATAACACGCATTTTTTAGGCAAAAATTTTTAGCCTAAAGTCTATCTGCGTGTTATACACCGATAAGCCGCTGCAGTTCAATGATTTAAAGCGGGCGCTTTAAATCAATGAACTGCAGCAGCTTTTGCAGGTCCAGAGGCCTGCTGTCGCTGCCCGATTCTCTGCCCCTACCTATCCTGGGGTCCAGAGACTGCCGGCGCCACTGCCCCATTGCCTCCCCCATCCCCAGTTTTTCTGACCCCGCAGCAGCCCCCAGGAAAGGCCGGGGGAGAGAGGCAGTCGCTGCCCGCTTCTCTCCCCCTGCCTTTCCTGGGGTCTAGAGCCCTGCTGCCGCCACTTCTCTCCCTCTGGCTATCGGAGCCGCTTCTCTCCCCCTGGCTATCGGCGCCGCTTCTCTCCCCCTGGCTATCGGCGCCGCTGCCCCATTGCCTCCCCCATCCCCTGTTTTATAATTGCCTGTTGCCGGGGCCGGGTCCGGGGCTGCTTCTGGCTACTGTGTGGCCTCTCCTGCTTCGTTGCTGTGCGCTGCGCTACGCAATGACGAGTGACGTCGCGTTGAAGATGTCACTTGTCATTGCGCCTCGCAGCGCATAGCAACAACACAGGAGAAGCCACACCGGAGCCAGAAGCAGCGCGGACCCGACCCCGGGAACAGTTATTAAACCGGGGATGGGGGAGGCAATGGGACAGCGGTGCCGGCAATGGGGCAGCGGCGCCGATAGCCAGGGGGAGAGTAGCGGCGCCGATAGCCAGGGGGAGAGAAGCGGCGGCAGCAGGGCTCTAGACCCCAGGCAGGGGGAGAGAAGCGGGCAGTGAAGCGTTTCCTGGGGGCTTCTGCGGGGTCAGAAACAGTGTATCGGGGTATACACATGCACACACACGCACCCTCATTTTACCAAGGATATTTGGGTAAAAAACTTTTTTTACCCAAATATCCTTGGGAAAATGAGGGTGTGTGTTATAGTCCGGTGCGTGTTATAGTCCGATGCGTGGTATACCCCGATAAATACGCTACTTTTTTGATGAATGCTGGATGTGAACTGCCATAATGAAAAAGGGAATGTTCTGCTCTTTATTAAATCCATTTGAAATCAATCAACTTCTGTGACCTTTACATCCAAAAATTTTAATTATTTTCCCCCAAATTTGTACGTGAACAACAGGTTTATTCCATGAATAGTATTGAGGTAACTGGTCACAGATGGAGAAAACGTAATACTTAAACTTAACTTTTAATCTAATTCATGGATGAAATATGATGAAAACCGAACCGTGGTGATAAGAGAAAAAAATATGATGAAAACCGAACCGTGGTGATATGAGGAAAAAGAAATGCTTCTTTCCTGACAATTCAGTGAGAACAAGATATCACAACACTTAAATACAAAAATGAGTGCCTATTCTCCCATCTCAGGAACTGACAGTCAAACAGTGTATTCAGTCCTGAGAGTGAGATAACTTTTAGATAGAAACTCTCATTTCCACTGTGTGGGCACTCCTCCCCTATTTCACAAAACAACCCGACGCGTTTCCCCCCAAACACAGTAATTGGGGTTCATCAGGGGCATCAAGAAAGGGGTGCACAACAATAATACTACAGAATCTTGCAGAAGATATAATGAAAATATAGCATGAGACAATGCCAGCATCGGTCCACCCAGGACCACTCACTTAGGTACCAGATATTGACACTCCATGTTCCGTTCAGTCTCAGGCTGCGATTGTGCAGTGTCAGGTCCCCCAAAGCCCTGCACCAGCCAGTGCGGCTTCTGATTGTAAAGAGATCTTTTGTGGCCTTACCTGTAGTGTACAGCGTCATCTCTTAAATACATTCAGGTTTGAAGCCAGGACACCGATCGGCTGAATGCACTGCCCACCACTGTGGTAGTGCACCTAGGGATACCGCCACTGCAGCAGCGTTGGTAACCGTGAGTAGCCACCTGATGGCAACATTGCCACCAGGTTAATAGAAGCATAAGTTGTGGCAGCAACATTGCATAAACCGCATAGGTGCTCAAGCTACATGTGCGCCCACATGTGCGCCTACAACTTTCTGTTTTTGTAATTAGTTTAATTATTGGTAATATTTATCTTTGTACTGTATATTGCCTGGTTAACCCCTGAAGAACCCACCGAACGCGTCGGGTGCACCAGAACAAGGGCTTGATTATTACTGCCAGTGAATTCTAGGGCGTAGTCCTAGGGGTAGATCGGGGCAGGGGTTGCCCTTTCTAGGGCGAGTGCTCCGACAGTCCCTGTGGGAGCAGGGGTAGACTTCACCACATCTCCTCGACATGGATTTCTAGGTTGATTGTCAATTTTTGACCCTGCTCTCCCCAACCCTATCCCTCAACACAGACGCACTCTGTCTCATGCGGTCTGTACTGCACTTTACAGATCTGGTGTCTAATTACCTCACTGGTTTATTTTTGTTGTGGGGCCTATGCTTTTAGCACGTGTCTGAAGAAAAGTTATATTTTAAGTGTGTACCCCCCTGTGATTTCATTACATTCAGGTTTGCGCCAAATAAAGTACTGAGGCGGGCCGACGGGGAGAACTATTCCAAACACCCTACCTATCTACACAGGGCACTCGTCCTTATAAGAACAACCCCACCTGTAACATGACCCTAGAGGAACACTACCTATCTAACATGGAGCAGCCACCCTGAAAATGGCGACCCCGTCCGGAATCTTTCCCTTACAAAAAACCCTATTACACCCTACAGGGGAGGGGAAATTAGCAAGCCAGAAATGGTCTTATTGGTATGTGTATTCAATCCATCATGCCCAAAGATTAGAGGAGACGTGATACCAATGTGATATGAAACTTGGTAGAACAATTTAGAGAGGGGGGCAGTGCGGAAATAGTCAAACATGTAACCACCCACAAATCTATTCACTGTCAAACATGGGTGTGCCATTGTGCACTCATACACCTAAGCTTGTTTTTGACCGGTCACCCTAAAGTGAGTACACTAACCTATAGGGGCAAGAGAAGTGGAACATCTAGTCCTTAATAAAAGCAGTAAACTGCAATCGCTCATTAAACCCCAGGGGCTTTAGTGATTCAAAACGATAAATCCAGGCTGTCTCTTTTCTTAAAATGGAACTATCCAGATCACCACTTTGAGGGAAAGGTAGTACCTGATACTGAGCTCTTAAGTACCTTAGTTGGTCTCACAGAGGGGAAAGCCCTCTGTGAATCCGCACGGCAACTGGCCTAAGGGGCGGAGCCTGTGACCAGGTTAGCGCTCCCCATCGGCCGACCCCAGTACTTTCTTTGGAGAAAACCTGAATGTATTTAAGAGATGACGCTGTACACTACAGGTAAGGCCACAAGGGATATCTTTACAATCTGAAGCCTGAGACTGAACAGGACATGGAGTGTCAATATCTGGTACCTGAGTGAGTGGTCCTGGGTGGACCGAAGCTGGCATTATCTCATGCTATATTTTAATTATATCTCATACAATATTCTGAAGTATTATTGTTGTGCACCCCTTTCTTGATGTTCCTGATAAATCACAATTACTGTGTGTGGGGGAAAATGCATTGGGTTGTTTTGTGAAATAGGGGAGGAGTGTCCACACAGTGGAAATAAGGGTATCTATCCAAAAGTTCTCACACACTCAGGATTAAATACATCGTTTGGCTGTGTCAGTTCCTAAGATGGAAGAATAGGCACTCATTTTTGTATTCATGTATTGTGATATTTTGCTCTCACTGAATTGTCAGGGAAGAAGCATTTGTGTTTTTTTTCTCATATCACCACAGTTCGGATGGCCTCATATTTTATCTATGAAATAGATTAAAAGTTAAGTTTTAGGTATTACGTTTTCTCCATCTGTGAAATGATTTTAACAGTAATACCGATAGCCTCAATGCATTATTTAGTCTAGTCTCTCTGATAGTTTATTGAGCTAACTGGCCCTGAACTTTAACTCATTCCCTGGCAGACAACAAATATGTCATCTATGTACCTCAGGTAAAGTTTAAAATTTTGTATAAAGATGTATTGAACTAACTTGTGCAGACATCAGCGATATATCCTTATCTTGTCCAGTTAAGGATTCGCCACTTACGGCGGATTGTCAAGTAGGCAGGGAAAATGGCTGTGGGTGAGCTGAAGGCTGCACATATTCCTATCCAACATGACAAAAGGATTCAAGGTAGAAAAGAAGTACAGTGGGGCAAAAAAGTATTTAGTCAGTCAGCCACCAATTGTGCAAGTTATCCCACTTTAAAAGATGACAGGGGCCTGTAATTATCATCATAGGTATACCTCAACTATGAGAGACATAATGAGAAAAAAATAATCCATAAAATCACATTGTCTGATTTTGAAAAGATTTATTTGCAAATTATGGTGGAAAATAAATATTTGGTCAATAACAAAAGTTCATCTCAATACTTTGTTATATACCCTTTGTTGGCAATGACAGAGGTCAAATGTTTTCTGTAAATCTTCACAAGGTTTTCACACCCTGTTGCTGGTATTTTGGCCCATTCCTCCGTGCAGATCACCTCTTGAGCAGTGATGTTTTGGGGCTGTTGCTGGGCAACACAGACTTTCAACTCCCTCCAAAGGTTTTCTATGGGGTTGAAATCTGGAGACTGGCTAGGCCACTCCAGGACCTTAAAATGCTTCTTACATAGCCACTACTTTGTTGCCTGGGTGGTGTTTTTTGGGATCATTGTCATGCTGAAAGATCCAGCCACGTTTCATCTTCAATGCCCTTGCTGATTGAAGGAGGTTTTCACTCAAAATCTCATGATACATGGCTCCATTCATTCTTTCCTTTACACGGATCACTCGTCCTGGTCCCTTACCAGAAAAACATCCCCAAAGCATGATGTTTCCACCCCCATGCTTCACAGTAGGTATGGTGTTCTTTGGATGCAACTCAGCATTCTTTCTCCTCCAAACATGACGAGTTGCGTTTTTACCAAAAAGTTCTACTTTGGTTTCATCTGACATTCTCCCAATCCTCTTCTGGATCATCCAAATGCTCTGTAGCAAATTTCAGACGGACCCGGACATGTACTGGCTTAAGCAGGTGTTAACCTATAGATTCCCCTAGGGGAACCCAAAAATTGTACCCTATTTTCCCATATACCTATTTCTTTAACCAACAGCTCAGCAGCAACTCTGTTTGTAAGACGTGCACTGCAGGCACGGTCAGCAAACTAGGCAGGGATTATCGGACAATAGAGGACAAGCTATAAAGCTTCTACATAGAGAACAAATACACATAGTAGCAAGACCGAGCTGCAGCTGAGCTATACTTTTAATGGTGTGAAGTTCTGTTTTTCTTTCATGCACATTTTTCATTAATTTATTAAAGCTTGTGGGAACACTATAAAGAAAATAGGTATATGGGAAAATAGGATACAATTTTTGGGTTCCCCTAGGGGAATCTATAGGTTAATACTTAAAGTTTAACCCTCCATATATATTGGTCTAATCTGGTAAAAGGCTTAAGCAGGTGGACACATTTGGCACTGCATGATTTGAGTCCCTGGCAGCGTAGTCTGTTACTGATGGTAGCCTTTGTTACTTTGCTCCCAGATCTCTGCAGGTCATTCACTAGGTCCCCCGTGTGGTTCTGGGATTTTTACTCACCATTCTTGTAGACCACTGGTATAGGAGGTAATACTCACGTGTCCCCGCCGCTCCGGACCCGTCACCGCTCGTCACCGCTGCCCTGGATGTCGCTCAATCGCTGTCGCCGCGTCCCCGTGGTGTCCCCGACGCTCCGGACGTCTTCTTCCCCGGGATCCATGCTCTCTGTCACCGTCATCACGTCGCTACACACGCCACTCCTATTGGATGATGGGACGGCGTGGCCGTTGATAGCCGCAGGGACCGCCGCGATAGGTGTGTATTCGCTGTATAAGATGCACCAACTTTTCTCCCCCAGTTTTAGGGAAGAAAAAGTGTGTTTTCTACGGCGAAAAATACGGTAAGTCTATTGTTTTTCTTGTCAGGTCAGAAATCAAATGTAATGTTGATGAGTTGTTTATTAGCTTCATTTTCATAATCCTTATTTTTTACCTCCTGAAAACCTTTCCCTTTTTTCTATATCCTCTCTTATTTCTTTAGTGACTCCACTTGAACCTTGCGCTAAGTCATACAAACAATGGGAGAGATTTATCAAAACCTGTCCAGAGGAAAATTTGATGAATTGTCCATAGCAACCAATCAGATCTCTTCTTTTATTTTGTAGTTTTGCAACATCTGGAGGTCTGCAGGTTGAAGACCACTGGTATAGGAGGTAATACTTACGTGTCCCCGCCGCTCCAGACCCGTCACCGCTAGTCACCGCTGCCCTGGATGTCACTCCATCGCTGTCGCCGCATCCCCGTGGTGTCCCCGACACTCTGGACGTCTTCTTCCCCGGGATCCATGCTCTCTGTCGCCGTCATCATGTCGCCATCATCATGTCGCTACGCACGCCACTCCTATTGGATGACGGGACGGCGTGCGCGATGACGTCGAAGGAGAGTGCCGGACATGCAGGGGATCCCGTAACGGAGCAGACACCGAGGAGGCAGGTAAGGTCCCTACCGGTGTCCTGTAAGCTGTTCGGGATGCCGCGATTTCACCGCGGCGGTCCCGAATAGCCCGACTGAGCAGCCGGGTTAGTGTCACTTTCGCCTCAGACGCGGCGGTCAGCTTTGATCACCGCGTCTGAAGGGTTAATACAGGGCATCACCGCAATCGGTGATGTCCTGTATTAGCCGTGGGTCCCGGCCGTTGATGGCTGCAGGGACCGCCGCAATAGGTGTGTATTCACTGTATAAGACGCACCAACTTTTCCCCCCCAGTTTTGGGGAAGAAAAAGTGCGTCTTATACGACAGAAAAAACGGTAAGTCTATTGTTTTTCTTGTCAGGTCAGAAATCAAATGTAATGTTGATGAGTTGTTTATTAGCTTCATTTTCATAATCCTTATTTTTTACCTCCTGAAAACCTTTCCCTTTTTTCTATATCCTCTCTTATTTCTTTAGTGACTCCACCTGAACCTTGTGCTAAGTCATACAAACAATGGGAGAGATTTATCAAAACCTGTCCAGAGGAAAATTTGCTGAATTGTCCATAGCAACCAATCAGATCTCTTCTTTTATTTTGCAGAGGCCTTATTAAAAATGAAAGAAGTAATCTGATTGGTTGCTATGGGCAACTCAGCAACTTTTCCTCAGGAGAGGTTTTGATAAATCTCCCCCATTGTTTCAATAGAGTAACCTTTCACAACCCAAAAAAAACTGTAAGTTGTTAGGATTTTTTCTGCAGTTTTTTTTTTTTAAATTGCCATTGCAGTTTTTGTATTCAAAAGGAATGGGATATATAAAGCAAGGACTTACACTCCTTCCCACTGGATCCACTTCTGATGATGGCTCAAATACTGCAGTGGCAGTTTTCAAAAAAATGTCAGAAAAAAACTGCGTGGAAACCTAATCGTACTGGGACCTCTCCTTCCCCTAAAACTAGACGCTTTACTTTCCATAGTCTTTCAGAAATACTGATGCAGCTTGATATTTCTTATGGCTGATGAACTTTACATAAAACACATTGCTGAATTTATGGTCTGTTTTATAGTTTACATAAAACCACTGTTTTAATATAAGAACAAATAAAGTTATGACAACGTGAAGCATGTTTTTTTTCTATAGAAATTCTATACCGTTTTTGTTAAACACCTACCTTTCCATTTAAAAAGCTGAAGCCAAATTCAAGATGGCGGCATCCAGGATGGCGGCAACATTGGTGATATGGCCTAATGTTTTTTTCCCCCACAGCCGCGTCTAAAATTTAATCACCATTTTCCAAAACCATTTTATTTCTTCTCACACTATATATATTAGGCACTTTCTTAGAGATACCTATCTAGTGGCGCAGTGTACTAGATAGGTGTCTCTAATAAACCTCCTTTAACCTTCAGAATCGCAGCAATTCATCATGGCATAGATTTAGGGCCGGTCTTAGGCAAACTAGGCAGCCAACCAGTTTGCCCAGATTCCACTGGCTTAATAGCCTGCAGTCCATGGGCCTCTAGTGATGAGAAGTGAGACTAAGTTAACAATCTGCCAGACAAATTGTCCGTGGGTCACCTGTCTCCCATACAGCTGTTAGTTCACATCAATGTGCCCCTGAAAACTGTTCAAGGGGCCACGACCAGACCTGCTTCAGTCTGTGGCAGTCTGCGGCTGCCAAACTTGTGTGACAGTGAGTGAGCAGTCTTGGGGCAGTGCCGCAGGACATCACAGATTGCACAAAGTGATAGTGACAGGACCTGTGCTGTGTCAGTGTCCTTGTTTGCTTTGTGTGATGTGCTGCAGCCCCACAAAAAAATGATCCCATATGCCTGAGCCTCCCTCGCATTCTAAGTGCTGACCAACTCCTCCCACTGATGCCAGGCACCTTCTATTCAAGCGTGCATGGCATCAGTTTTTGAACCTGACAGTATGGAACAGCCGTGACCTAATATTCTGGGTGTTTGTTTTTTCTGAGAGTCTGTATTTTTGTTACTTGTCTGGAGTCTCTGACTTTCTGGTGATCTGTATTTTTTTAACTGGTCTGGGTTCTGTATTTTGCAGGGGGATGGGGGTATCTTTCAGGGGGTCCTTGTTTTTCTACCTGATCGTGGGTCTATATTTTTTTTAAACTGGACTGGGAGGCTGAATTTTTTTAAACTGGTCTGAAGTCTGTCGTTTGCCACTTCCTGAGGGTCTGTATTGTTTTATTTTTCTCCTGTGGTCTTGGGTTTGTAGGTTTTTTTTTGGGGGGGGGGAGGGGGCTGTATTTTTCTGGGGGTGCCTGTATTTATTTATTTTTTAACTGGACTGGTGTGTTTTATTTTTTTTTAGGAGATATGTGTTGTTAGCCAGTTTTGGGTCTGTAATTTTCCGGGGATCAGTATTTCTTAATTGGTCTAGGGTCTGTGTTTTTCAGGGGGTCAGTTCTGGGGCCTGTACTTTTTAGGTGATCTGGGGTCTGTATTTTTTGTTGTCTGTGGTCCTGGGTTATATAGGGTTGATGGTTCTACCTAATAGATAAATCTACCTAATAGGAAGGATTCCCTACATATCTTCCATCCTTTTGAGGGTATTTACCTAATGAGGGGGAAAAATTACCAACCTAAGTGGGACTTCTACCTATAGGGTGTGAAATTAAATACCTACTGAGGGCATCTACATAATGGTGCCAACAGTTTTAACACCTTAAGGACCAACACAAGTAAACCTGTATGCCCCTGAAAGACCAGGCCTGTTTTTTCAAATCAGGGATGTATGACTTTATTAGAGAATAACTTTTGAACAATCACAATAATTCTGACATTGTTTTTTTTGTCACAAGTTGTCCTTCATGTACATTGTAAAAGTAAGCCGATATCATTTGTAGTTTTTTTTTTTTTTACAATGTAAAAAATCATGAAACTCAGCCCATTTGGGCCTTAAGGACTTTTACGTTTTCGTTTTTTCCTTCAAAAAACCATAACTCTTTTATATTTTCATCCACAGACTAGTATGAGGGCTTGATTTTTGCGCAACCAGTTGTCCGTTGTAATGCCATGCCTCACTTTACCATGAAATGTATGGCACAAGGAAAAAAATACTATTTGTGTGGGGAAATTAAAAAGAAAACCACAATTTAGCACATTTTGGAAGGTTTTGTTTTCATGCCGTACAATTTACGGCAAAAATTACATGTGTCCTTTATTCTTTGGGTCAATACGATTAAAATGATACCCATGATAACATACTTTTCTATTACTGTACTTTTTAATGATACCATATTTGCTTATAGAAAACTTTTAATACATTTTTTATAAAAAAAATTCAGAATAAAATGTTATAAAAAAGCAGCTATTTTTGACTTTTTTTATGTTCACACTGTTCACCGTACGGTATCATTAACATTTTATTTTAATAGTTCAGATATTTACTCACACGGCAATACCAAATATGTATATAAAATTTTATTTTATTTTTTTACCCTTTTTGGGGTGAAATAGGGAAAATGGGACAATTTAAGTTTTCATTAAGGGAGGAGGGTTTTCACATTTTTTTACTTTTAAAAAAAAAACTTTTTATACTTTTATTTTTACACTTCAATAGTCCTCATAGGGGACTAGTTATAGCAATCATTCGATTGCTAATACTGTTCAGTGCTATGCATAGGACATAGCACTGATCAGTGTTATCGGCCATCTTCTTCTCTGGTCTGCTCGATCGCAGACCAGAGCAGAAGACCCGTGGAAGGCAGCGGAGGCAGGTGAGGGGACCTCCGTATGCCATTTGGATTTTATTTTTTACAATTAAAAAAAAAAAAATGTTTACTTTTTTTTACACTTATTTATTTTATATCATTTTTTTGACACTTTTTTTTTTTGATGCTTTGGAATACTTCCTCCTGACTGGCAATAACCGGGGCAGACCTGGGGGTCCTTGTAAAGACCTCTGGCTGCCCAGGTAACTAGCAGCACCTCGAGATCGTTGCAGGGTGCTACAGGAGAGAGCCAGAGGGAGCCCACTCCCTCAGTCAAAACTCCTCACAGATCGCGGTCGCTTCCGACCGTGGCTGTAAGGGTTAAACTGCCGGGACCGAAATTTGCTTCGGTCCTGGCAGTGCGGCAGGGTCCCGCCCTCTGGGGATTACACACCGCATCTCAATCGCGGGGTGCTGAGTGCTGCAGGGAAGACAGAGGGAGCTCCCTTCCTTTGTCAAAACACTTACAGCGCGTAGTCACTTCTGACCGCGGCTGTAAGGGTTAAACTGCTAAGTTGACTTCGATCCTGGCAGTGCGGCAGGGTCCCGGCTGTGTGTTACAGCCAAGTCCCTGCCGCGATCTCGTGGGTGCACTGGGCAGCGCACACGAGAACCATGGACGTGTATACTCGTCCTGGTGCGGGAACATGTATCCTGCCTGGACGTGTATACATGGTCGTTAACGTGTTAATAAAATAGATCACACAAGAGCAATGCGTGCTACTAGTTTCTCTATACAGGAGGTGTCTTGCAGCTGATATTACCAACAAAGGCTTTTGTACAATATATTAAGTAAATATCAGTAAGCTTGTTCAATACTTTTCCCCTGTGTCATTTTACATTATTACCTATAATTTAATTTCTAGTTTATTTGTCTTGGTTTCTTGTTACTTGGGTTGTTACTAACATGATCGATCAGACATCTTATCCCCTATCTTTTGGATAGGGGATAAGATGTCTATGGGCGGAGAACATCTTTAATCTTGCATTTTTTATCTGCGGTGTCGTTGAAGGCAATGAGTAAAAAAAAAAAAAAAACACCATACAAATGTAAATCAATAAAAACATGCAGCAAATTTCCCACAATTTGCTATTTTTTTTCAAAAAAATGGAAGTTCTGCAAAGGTGGGTAAAGGTTTTAGAGCAATTTTTCATCACTAAAGTATCTATTAGGTCATATCTTGCAGTCATGTTTTGGAAGAATAAAAGAAAAATGTATCAACATAGTAATCCAGTAAAAAAAGCAGCGTGAGAAGTCTTTCAAACACCACTGATTTCTTGAAAGATATTAAGAAACCATCTAATTGCCTTTTCATATCTATCTTACCTTGAATGTGAAAAGATTTTTCCTGATTACCAAAGTATGTGACTTCATGAATTGCAGATTCACTTTAGAGACTCTTGACAGCAAATGGCTTAGAAGGACATGGAAAGAAAACTAAAGAATACATTAACATTAAAACAGAAGAAGATGAGACAAAGGTGGTCATTTGCAATCTATAAATACAGTACAACACATTTTATTCCTGTTCCTACACAACACCTGTTCATGATTTAAAAAAAAAAATTAAAAATACCTATATGATATACCATCAAATTAAGCTTATATGGATTTTACATTCACTGTGTATGCAAGAAACACAATGGTGTTGTGAGGATAGTCTTTATACTATCTTTACATGTTTTTTCATTATCACAATCCTGGTTTACTGATGGAAATGTGAAAGTTGACATTCAAACCTTACTGGATGTGGATAGGAATTAGGTAGCACAGAAACAGTGAGCCCTTACGATGGATATACAAAGGGATAGGTATACTTAGATGACTTCTAGTGTCCTTCAATGATTTCTGCAAAGCTAAGACAATCTTACAACACCCACTGGGTTTCATACAAAAATCCTATTTTAATTAATAAGGCTAGGTTCACATCAGCGTTGTCGAGGTCCGCTAGGGAGCTCTGTTACAACGGCTGATAACGGGGCTAGGATGGAGGTTGTGACTAGTGTTGCTCGCGAATACTCGCAATACGAATTTTATTCGCGAATATCGCATATTCACGAATTCGCGAATATTCGCGAATATAGCACTATATATTCGTAATTACGAATATTCGTTTTTTTTTTTTCACAGTACACATAACAGTGATCATCCCTCTCTGCTTCCAGCTTGTGTAGTGTAAAGAAGGCTCTAATACTACTGTGTGAGACTGGTGTGCGAATTTTCGTATATGCGAAAATTAACATATGCTATTTTCGCATATGCGAATTTATTTTGTGCGGGTTTTATATATGCAAATTTTTGCATATGTTAATTTTCGCACAAGCGAATATTTACATATGCGAAAATAAAACGCGAATATTCGCGAATATATGACGTATATTCGTCCATATATTCGCGAATTCGAATATGGCCTATGCCGCTCAACACTAGTTGTGACAGGCAGCATCAACGGAACCTCACAGGACCCAGTCACTTTGAATAGGGTTCTTCGGGGTTCGATTAGATGCCTTTGACTTTAGTGAAGAAAAAAACCTGACACGTAAGGTTTCTTTTTCCACTAATGTCCTGCCATTATAACAGAATCAGCAAACAGAGCTTCATAACTGAGCTCCAAACACTGATGTGAACCCAGCCTAAGACTGAAACACAAAACACCCTGTTTATAATATGGAGCAGAGCTTGTTTCATAGGTGGCGGGTGCCAGCTGTTAGCAGCAGCCAAAACGCAATGTAAATGAATGACATCACTGGCCCCTTAGAGGGGTACTCCACTGGAAAACTTTTTTTTTAAATCAACTGGTGCCAGAAAGTTAAACAGATTTGTAAATTACTTCTATTAAAACTTAATCCTTCCAGTACTTATCAGATGCTGTTATGATCAACAGGAAGTTCTTTTCTTTTTGAATTTCCTTTCTGTCTGACCACAGTGCTCTCTGCTGACACCTCTGTCCATTTTAGGAACTGCCAAGAGCAGGATAGGTTTGCTATGGGGATTTGCTTCTACTCTGGACAGTTCCTAAAATGGACAGATGTGTCAGCAGAGAGCACTGTGGTCAGGCAGAAAGGAAATTCAAAAAGAAAAGAACCTCCTGTGGATCATACAGCATCTGATGAATACTGGAAGGATTAAGATTTTTTCATAGAAGTAATTTACAAATCTATTTAACTTGGCACCAGTTGATTAAAAAAAATGTTTTCCAGTGGAGTACCCCTTAAAGTGTTGCCATCAAAAGTGATTGCGGTCTTTAAAAAGCAGGTGCGTGGCTGTCAGTGTGCGGTCAGCTCTTCGTAATGCGATTGCAGGTTACCAATCAGTTGCAGTGGCAGCCAGTGGCCTTCTCAAAGCTTCCGTGCCATAGTAGATCTGCTTGTACATACTGCCTCATATAGGCTGTACTACCAGGCTGCCAATCTAACAAATCAATGTAATGCAATAGTATTGCATTGATTAGTATAAGCAAGCTAATGATTACTTGTAAAAGCGGCTTAGGGGGCCTTAAAAAGTGTACAGAAAAATAAATGGTTTAAATATTCAAAAAATAAACATATTTGGCATTAGTGTATGTGGAAATGTCTAAATGATTAAACTAAAACATTATTGATCTGCAATATGGACTAACAGTATAAATAACAATTTTAGAAAAGCAATTAAAAAGTCCCATCTACTCCAAAATCGTAAAAAAAAAAATTACACATTACAGTGCACAAAATGAGCTCTCTCACAGTCCTTTAGTGAGAAAAATAAAAAAGTTACAGGAGACAAAATAGGGAAATTTTAAGAATATTTTCTTTTTTTAACATTTTAAATCTTATGCCCCATAGAATAAAGATAGCATATCCGTTCTAATCTAAATTGCACTGCTTAAAAAGAAAAAAAAAAAAAACAATAAATTCACTTCAGACATCCATATGATTTATTTTTAATTTCACAGTATATTATATGATAAAATGAAAGGGTCTTTTACAAAGTACAATTGTTCCCACAAATAAGTTCTGTAGATGGAAAAGTAAAAAAGAGTTATGGCTCTTAGTTATGGCATTCAATTTCAGTGGAATTGTGCAAATCTGCATAGTTTTGCAGATTACAGACAACAAGGTGTGTAAAATTAAATACACCACAACATTTCACACTATGTGAACACAGCCTTAGCAGGTAGGGATAAAAAATTGAAAACACAAAAATTATAATTGGCTGCATAATTAAGGAGTTAAAGGGGCCAGAAAGTTAAACAGATTTGTAATTTACTTCTAGTTAAAATCCTATGAGCTGCTGTATGCTCCACATGAATGTATTTTCTGTCTGACCACAGTGCTCTCTGCTGACACCTTTGTCCATGTCGGGAACTGTCCAGAGTACAAGCAAATCCCCATAGCAAACTTCTCCTGCTCCGTACAGTTCCTGACATGGACAGACGTGTTAGCAGAGAGCACTGTGGTCAGACAGAAAAGAAATTCAAAATGAAAAGAACTTTGTCTGGAGCATGCAGCAGCTGATAGGTACTGGAAGGATTAAGATTTTTAAATAGAAGTAACTTTCTGGCATCAGTTGATTTAAAATAAATGTTTTCTAATGGAGTACCCCTTAAGAGGCGTTTGGGTAAAGTCCTGAAACAGAGATGTCAGCAGAGGGCACTGTGGTCAGAGTGAAAAGAACTCCAGAAAGAAATACAACTTCCTGTGGAGCATATGTTGATAAAGTACTGGAAGGATTAAGATATTTAAATAGACGTAATTTACAAATCTGTTTAACTTTGTGGCACCAGTTGATAAAAGGAAAAAAAATTCCACAGGAGTATCCCTTTAAAGTAAATTTTACCCATTAAGTCTTATTTTCATAAATCACCCATATACATTTCCTTATGTACACCTTACATTCCCTCTGCCTATCTAGCTTCTAAAATCATATTCTCTCACCATTCTGGCTGCTCACAGCCTGTCTGCCCCATGGAGAGGAAGGGGGTGTTCCCCAGCCCACACAATGTCATCTGAAGCCGTGCTGGGGATCGCTTCCGCCCTCTCTCATCTATGCAGCGCTCCATCTCATAGATTGACATAGATTAGGCAGCCTCTGACACAGCAGGCTGCTCCGGAATACTCTCCCTTCTGTGCTTTTGAGCAGACGGAATGTGGTCTGGCCAAGAAGGGAGACCCCTAATGGCCATATATAAAAAGGCCATGAAAATCACAAATATTTTGTTTTACAGGAAGTTAGAAAGGTGATTAATTTCACCTAAGAAATTAAATGTAAAAAAAAAAACTGTTATTGACAGTGCCCATTTAAATATATATATATATATATATATATATATATATATTTTTTTTTTTTTTATTTCAAGTGGTTTAATTTTGAAACAGAACTACAAATACCCTGCACAGACATTCAGAAATAAAATGTTGGACCTAAGCTTGTGAGCATTGTTTTATATATTCTAAGAATATCTGTTAAGTAGTGATGAGCAGGCGGAGCCCTGCAAACCTGGA
This sequence comes from Hyla sarda, assembly GCF_029499605.1. Taxonomy (NCBI): domain Eukaryota; kingdom Metazoa; phylum Chordata; class Amphibia; order Anura; family Hylidae; genus Hyla; species Hyla sarda. The sequence goes on along the minus strand of NC_079193.1, from coordinate 228,054,236 downwards.
TTCTAATCCAATTTTTGGGATGATATTGGCTCATGCATACTTGGCAGTGTCCACAATAGTAGCAAAAGGGATGAGGAACACATAGCGGTTTGGTACCTATATGAAAGGAGGAAATACTTGGAACAGTAAGATGACATCAGGCATTAATCAGTGGGCTGACTTCAGACAGTGACCTCCTGTCACCTGGCTGCAAAACAGTTGGTGCACTACAAATCCCAGTCAGCAGTGAAACAGCCCATATAAGCTATCACATTACAAGCAGAGAAATGCATTGTTCAGTGGGCTGACCACAGACAAAGACCTTCTGTTACTTGCAATACGGCTGGTGCACCACTAATCCCAGCCAGAAGCCCATAAAAGCTATGATATGATATGAGGATGTCAGCAGGCCTTTTGGTCTGATCAGCTCAGGAGCAGGTGCCGGCAACATGCTGCATATGGAAGTTAAAAAAAAAAAAAAAAAAAGCCTTCCATGGTAGGTACATAGTTGGATTGTGGTGTACTGATCTCTTTACGGTATCCTGCAGTGTGGATATTCTTCAAGATCTGAACAAATACAACAAACCAGACAGTGCTGTTTCTGCAAAAAAAAAGAAAGCAAAGCATAGCTAGGGTCTGACTTTAGAAATGATGGCTCTATGAAAGCACATGAAGAGGCATCAGAAGGTCTGGCTACAAGTAGTCCTTATGCCTGCTGTTTTCTGGCTACAGCTATTACTTGTTCACCACTGTCTACTGGCTACAGCCACCACTAGTCCCTGCTTTACACAATCATGTGGCGGGGAGGGTAGGCCACTCCAAGCAGTTATTGGTGTGCAGCACAGTGTATGCGCCACTGTAGATACTTTGAGTAGTAGCTATGACCAGGGTAAGAAATATATCAACATTTGTAAAAACCTATTTCTTTAGTGTGTACAGACCTGTTGCAATTCCAAAAAGGGAGAATGTTGTCTATTTTTTCAAAATTTCAAAAGGCAATTTCTCAAGCATGTACAGACCTGTTGCAACTCCATAAAAGGGAGAATGTTGTCTATTTTTTTCTCAAAATGTCAAAAAGCGATTTCACTAGTGTGTAGAGACCTGATGCAACTCCCCCAAATTTTTCTTGTATAATTGTTTAAAACTTTCAAAATATGACAAAAAAAAAACCATTTCTTTACTGCATACAGGTTCCCGTCTCAATTCCCAAAAGGAGAAAATGTCTTCACATATCAGGTTTTTCCCAATTTTGAAATACCGTCACCAATCCTGTTGCAACTCACAAAAAGGCGTTGTTAATACCTTTCTTTATGTGCACCTCCTGCTGTATGCCAGGTATTACACTTCCTACCAGTCCACCACTGGTAGAAACAAACAAAAACTTTATGGCTCCTATTGTTTTATCTTGAGCCTCAAAACACACTGCATGAACACAGCTTAACCCCTCAAGAACACAGGACGTACCTGCACGCCCTTGGCTGCCTGTTGCTTGGTGCAACATGTATGTCCTGAGTCTCATACAAAGGGGCTGCGCTTGGTTCATAGACCGCAGGTCATTGCCCACCCTTCACTTCCATGCACCAAGTGTGGCCCCCTCTGCCACTTTAAGAGCAGTGGCTGCCGCCATTCCCTTCTGTGCACTCATGTGTGGCACCCTCTGCTACTTTAAGTGCAGTAGCTGCTGGAAGCCAGCAGCCACTGCTCTTAAAGTATCAGAGGTAGCTGCACATGAGTGCACAGAGGGGAATGGCGGGCAAGCCTTCGAGTGAGTGACTGGCCTGAAGGGGCTGAAGAAGGTGATGGCACTTGGGATCATGAAGTACTATAAGGATGAAGCTGCCTTCAGAAGGTCAAGTTAGCAAGTTCCTCTGCAAGGCTGAGCAGCTATACCAGAGCACGGTAGCCTGAGGTGAGGTGAGCAGCCTATACTGTCTATGGCAATGGTGACAGCCCAGGCTGTATTTACTGTGTTAGGTGGAAAAGGTCACAAAAGGACATCAGCATAAGATAGTGCATGGCAGTACTAGAAGCATATTTCACAGCATTATAACTTAGCATCATGGGTTCAAAGGTTAAAGAAGAAAAAAAATCATGGAATCCCCCCTTTAATATGTAATTTCGGCAAGTGATCAATGAGATTCCATACCTGTATATTTATTTTTAGAAGCAGTAACAAGACTCCTAGATTGATATTTCTTCTTCATTGGCATTGTGGAATCCCTAATGCATACACCTTATTTTATTTTCTCTGATATATAATGTATAGATGTTCATTTTCATTACAATATTGTATAATACTGCCACTTTATTTTGGCATGCTAAAGAATTGAGATATCCCTTCACTGGAACAATGGGGTCCAGGCCAACACCTGAAAAAAGCCCCATAGTATTATCCCTCCTCCACCAAACTCAATGCAGTGAGGCAGGTATAATTCTTCTGGCGATTACCAATCCCAGGTTTGTGAAAACAGACTCCCAGATAGAGAAGTGTGATTTATTATTCCACAGAACACATTTTCGCTTCTCCAGTGCTGATGTGCTTTACAACTCTCCATCCAATGCTTGGCCTTATGTCTAGTGATGTAAGGCTTCATACAGCTTTTCAACCATGGAAACCCATGCCATAAAGCACATGCATGGTGCATAGTTTTGTTGACATTTATGCACAAGGAAAACCCACTATGTAACATTGTTTTCTGCCAGGTGGCAGAGTTGCTGTGGTTCATAAATGCCCCCACTTGTCAACAACACTCCTCACAGTTGATTGGAAGATGTAGGTGGCCAGGAGATAAACTGACTTGTTGCAGCAGTGGAATCCTATTACAGAACCATCAGTGAGGTCTTTCATAAATGTTTGTAAAGGCAGGCTGCATTGGGAGGTGCCTGATTTTATACCCCTGTAAAAATGGGACTGAATAAAACATTTGAATTGAATTATTAAGAGGTAGGGAGCAATAATGTTGTTAATATAGCGTATGTACCTTGTAGTGATGCATACAGATAGCAGTAAAGTAGAGTTTTTCCCTTGCGCTAACTCTTACCTTGGTTTTAGGCTATGTTCAAATTTTTTATTATACTATAAGGATTGCAATTGTGACTGGACCCTTTCGCCAGGGGGTGACAGCAAGTCCCCTCACCACACTAAAGCACAGCGCTGAGGGCACGGGGACAAATAAGACTCCTGCCTTTCCTCTGCTACACGAGGGCCCACTGGGGGAGCGTCAGTCTGTAGCTTCTCTCCACTGATCCCACAATCCCTGATATCCCCATGCATGGTACTAATGTCCTGCTACTATCAAGTAACACACATTTTTTGGGAGTAAAATTTTATATGAAGTTCTTAAATATGACCAGGGTATATTCTCTTTAACATATAGAAACGTGTAAATAAAGGAAATATTTCATCATTAAAATTTAGAGTCAATTAACTTGAATGTAACTCTGACCTAACTAGTCTTCAGTGAGCACTCAATTCATTACTGTGTTGTGCAGACACAATAGTGCAAAGGTTGGGGAAAGACAGCTGTATAAAGTGGCTTTTACTACACATAATGTGGCATATTTAATGGCCACTAGATGGCAGAATAACTGTACTCTGAAATGAGTCATATTTGCAAAAGCTGAACCACCTGAAAGCAAATACAATCTGTCATGCCAAAATCATGTTTTTTTTTTTTTTTTTTATTATATTCTTGACCAGTGACATGCAACTAATAAAAACAATGAAATCAATGATTAAATATCTATATATATATATATGTAAAACTCAACGTGTGTGTGTGTATGTTCCAGCATCACGTCCAAACGGCTAAAGATATTAACATGAAACTTGGCACACATGTTACTTATATGTCATCAACAAACATAGGATATTTAATTTAACTCTTACTCACCCCCATTTGCCAGGGGTGGGGTTTTTGTTTAAAATCCCATACAGGTCTATGGGAAATATATGTTACTGCATAACTTCCAAACATCTGGAGATATTTCGATAATACTTGGTCACATGTTACTTATATGTCCACTTAAAATATAGGATAGTTAATTTAACCCTTAACTACCCCCATTTGTGAGGGTCAGGGTTTTTGTTTAAAGTCCCATACAAATCAATGGGAAAAGTATGTTCTCACATAACTTCCGTACAGCTGGAGATATTTCAATACCTGGTACACATATTACGGGTCGGGATAGGAGGTCGAGATAGGAGGATGGGAAATGAGGTCCGGATAGGAGGTCGGCATAGGAGGATGGGATATGAGGATGGGATATGAGGAAGGTATGTGAGGAAGGGATAAGAGGTCGGGATAGGAGGTCAGGATATGGGGTTGGGATATGACAACAATATATGAGGATTGGATATGAAGTCAAAAGCTTCCTCCTTTGTTTATTTTCCTCCCAAACAAGGATTAGGAAGGAAAAACCGGGCAACGCCGGGTACACAGCTAGTAGCAAATAAACTACAGCCGCTTATAAAAGTCTAATAAAGTCATAGTTCAATGATTAGTACAAACATCCCGTCTAGACAGGGCAATGTGCATCGGATAGCAAGAATTTATATGGCCTCATAAAAGATGTGATCAGCCACCGAACAAGGCCCTATGACACAGGCCGATTATAGAGCACACAGCATGGAAGCTGTACAGAAACAAATGAAGCCCTATATGTAGCTATTCTCTCCTTGATAAAGCATGCAAAAGTTTGATTTTCTTTCTATCTCTAGTCCATTAGTATAAAATTATGCAAATATCTGGCGAACAGCTGCAGAAGACTACCCGGTCTCATTATTCCAATTAGCTAAAACAGGGAAACCAAGAAGTTGTGATCTCACCAACACTTAGCAATCTATTAAAGAAGGAAAGCACGAATGCGTCGTAAATTTTGCACTAATACAGCACATTCAGAAGGTTTCCGAACCCTTATTTCACATAATGTTATGTTGCAGTCTTGTACCATTTGTACTATAATGACAGAAAATATAATTTTAGGAATGTTAATGGAAAAGAAAAAATATTGCACTAACCTCAGTATTCAAATGCTTTACTCAGTACTAGTTGAAGCACCTTTAGCAGTGATTACAGTCTCCAGTCTTCTTGCATATGATGCCATATCGTTTGCACACCTGAATTTGGGGATCTTCAGCCAATCTTCTTTGTAGATCCTTTCAAGCATTGTGTGGTTGGATGGGGACCATCAGTGGACAGAAAAGTTGAACTGGGTTCAAGTCGGCTGTGGCTAGGCCAATGAAGGACATTCACATAGTTGTCCCTAAGCCCTCCTGTGTTTTCTTGGCTGTATGCATTCAAGAGCATTTTGGATCAGGTTTTCCTTATGAATATATTTGTACTTTGCTCCATTCAGCTTTCCTTCAACCCTAAACAGTCTCCCGATCCCAGCTTCTGAAAAACACCTCCACAACATGAAACTGCCACGTCCGAGCTTCACTATAGGGATGGTACTGTGTAGGTGATGAGTACCTGGTATCCTCCGGACATGACACTTATGATAAATGAGGGGAGTATATTTAAATGGGCAATCTCATTAAAACTAATTTTTGCTATTGCACTCCTTATGGTAAATAAAAAAAGTTTTTAAAAAATGACGTTTTCTATGTTTTATTTGTGCTTAAAAAAAAAGCTTGAGAGCACATTTTCCCCCATCTCATACACAGACATTGGACCGAAGCCCAAACACAGAGTGCAGCCTGGAGTGCTGAGGGGGGTCCAACCAACAGCATATGGCAGTTAAGTGTGAGAGGAGCTATCATTCGATGAGGCTGGACACACCCCCTCAGCACTCCAGGCTGAACTTTGTGTTTGGACCTTTAAAAGAACTGCCTCAAGAGGACATAGTTTTAAAATTAGAGAGGCAAAGATTTATGCAGTAATATCAGTAAGTATAGCTTTACGAAGAGAGTAGTGGCTGCATGGAATAGCCTTCCAGCTGAAGATGTAGCTGCAAATTCAGATAAATATGCACGGTCATTAAAATAATGTTTTGCAAATTAATTATACAGCAGATAAAAATAATAAGATTTGTAATTTACTCCCTGTAAAAAAAACACATAAATATATATATAAATACATATATATATATATATTTTTTTTATTTTTTATGTCACTTTCATGGCCTTATAAATCTGTCACTAGGGTTCTCCCTTCTGGTCCAGACCCCTTGTGGCCAGATTTATAAGGCCATGAAAGTGACAGACTTTTATATATATATTTTTTTTGCAGGGAGTAAATTACAAATCTTATTTATTTTACCTGCTGTATCATATGCAAAAAAAAATATTTTAAATGACAGTGCCCATTTAAGGAATTTAAGCATGCATGGGATAAGCATAAATGTATCCTTCATATAAAAGATAGGGCCAGGGACTAATTTTGGTTTCATCGAACCAGAGAATATTATTTCTTACAGTAAGAGTTATTTAGGTGCTCAAGGCAGGCTTCCATGTGTCTTTTACTGAGGAGAGGCTTCTTTTTGGCCATAAAACTCAGACAGGGGCTGCACTGATGGTTGACCCTCTAGAAGTGTCTCCCATTTGCACACAGGATCTTTTGAGCCCAGCCAGATTGACCATTGGTTTCTTGGTTACCTCTCTTACCAAAGGTCCTGCTCCCCCCAGTTACTTAGTTTGGTGGAGCATTCAGTGAAGCAGAAATTTAATGAATTGAGCGGTGGCCAAATGTCCACTGCTACTCTATTTACCTTGGGAAACAAGGGACCTCTTCTCATGAACAGTGAGGATCCCAGTAGTCTGTATTATTACTTATCAACATTAGATAAAATCTTAAAATAATACTTTAACCCCTTAAGGACCAAGGGCGTACAGGTACGCCTTTGCTCCCTGGTACTTAAGGACCAAGGGCGTACCTGTACGCCCGTGGGAATTTCGGTCCCCGCCGCGCGCCGGGCGGGGATCGCGCCGGGGTGAATGCTGATATCTATCAGCAGACACCCCGCGCAAATGCCCAGGGGGGTCATTAGACCCCCCCCATGTCGGCGATCGGCGCAAATCGCAAGTGAATTCACACTTGCGATTTGCGCCGATTCCGGGTCATACGGGTCTATGGTGACCCGGTGACCCGGAATAGAAGGGGGATCGCGGGTGTCCTAGACACCCACGATCCCCCTGTAGCGATAGGAGTGAGGTGGCAGAGTTGCCACCCCTCCTATCTCTGCTATTGGTGGTCTAGACGCGACCACCAATAGCAGATCGGGGGCGGAGGGGTTTACTTTCGGTTTCCCCATTCTGCCCACCCACAATAGGCGGGGCAGAACGGGGAAACCGACAGGGACCGGCGCCGAAGATCCACTTACCCATCGGCGACGGCAGCGGGCGACGATCGGCGGAAGAAGAGGACCGCGACGCAGCTCCCTGGATCCAACAGAAGTCGGTGAGTTACTTAGCAACATCTGGAGGGCTACAGTCTGAAACCACTATAGTGGTCTCTAAACTGTAACCCTCCAGATGTTGCAAAACTACAACTCCCAGCATGCCCAGAGAGCTGTTTAGGCTTGCTGGGAGTTGCAGTTTTGCAACAGCTGGAGGTCTACAGTTTGAGACCACTGCAAAGTGATCTCTATACTGTGCACCTCCAGATCATGCAAAACTACAACTCCCAGCATGCCCAGACAGCAGTTTGCTGTCTGGACATGCTGGGAGTTGTAGTTTTGCAACATCTGGAGGTCCACAGTTTGGAGACCACTATGCAGTGGTCTCTAAACTATAGCTCTACAGATGTTGCAAAACTGCAACTCCCAGCAAGCCTAAACAGCTCTCTGGGCATGCTGGGAGTTGTAGTTGCGATCCCTCCAGCTGTTGCATAACTACATCTCCCAGCATGCCTTTCGGCGATCAGTACATGCTGGGAGTTGAAGTTTTGCAACAGCTGGAGGCACACTGGTTGGAAAATACTGAGTTAGGTAACAGAACCTAACTGAAGGTTTTCCAACCAGTGTGCCTCCAGCTGTTGCAAAAGTACAACTCCCAGCATGCACGGTCTGTCAGTACATGCTGGGAGTTGTAGTTTTGAAACAGCTGGAGGTTTGCCCCCCCATGTGAACGTACAGGGTACATTCACACTGGCGGGTTTACAGTAAGTTTTCTGCTTCAAGTTTGGGCTGTGGCAAATTTTTCACCGCAGCGCAAACTCCTAGCGGTAAATTCACTGTAAACCCGCCAGTGTGAACGTACCCTAAAAACACTACACTACACATAATAAAAAGTAAAACACAACATATACACCCCCTTACACTGTCCCCCTAATAAAAAATAAAAAATGTATTGTACGGCAGTGTTTCCAAAACAGAGCCTCCAGCTGTTGCAAAACAACAACTCCCAGCATTTCCGGACAGCCACTGACTGTCCAGGCATGCTGGGAGTTTAGCAACAGCCGGAGGCACCCTGTTTGGGAATCACTGGCGTAGAATACCCCTATGTCCACCCCTATGCAATCCCTAATTTAGTCCTCAAATGCGCATGGCGCTCTCTCACTTCGGAGCCCTGTCGAATTTCAAGGAAACAGTTTAGTGCCACATATGGGATATTTCCGTACTCGGGAGAAATTGCGTTACTAATTTTGGGGGCTTTTTTTCCTTTTACCCCTTATGAAAAAGAAAAGTTGGGTCTACACCAGCCTGTTAGTGTAAAAAAAAAATTTTTTTTACATTAACATGCTGGCGTTGTCCTTTACTTTTTATTTTCACGGGAGGTAAAAGGAAAAAAAGACCCCCAAAATTTGTAACGCAATTTCTCCTGAGTACGGAGATACCCCATATGTGGGCGTAAAATGCTCTGCGTACGCACAACAAGGCTCGGGAGTGAGAGCGCACCATGTACATTTGAGGCCTAAATTGGTGATTTGCACAGGGGTGGCTGATTTTACAGCGGTTCTGACATAAGCGCAAAACAATAAATACAGACATGTGACCCCATTTTGGAAACGACACCCCTCACGGAACGTAACAAGGGGTATAGTGAGCCTGAACACCCCACAGGTGTTTGACAAATTTTCATTAAAGTTGGATGGGAAAATGAAAAAAAAATTTTTTTTTCACTAAAATGCTGGTGTCACCCTAAATTTTTCATTTTCACAAGGGAAAATAAAAAAAGCCCCCCAAAATTTGTAACTCAATTTCTTCTGAGTAAGAGCATACCCCATATGTGGATGTAAAGTGCTCTATGGGTGCACTACAATGCTCAGAAGAGAGGGAGCGCCATTGGGATTTTGAAGATAAAATTTGTCCGGAATTGAAGGCCACTTGTGTTTACAAAGCCCCCATGGTACCAGAACAATGGACCCCCCCATATGTGACCCCATTTTGGAAACTACACCCCTCATGTAATGTAATAAGGGGCGCAGTGAGCATTTACGCCCCACAGGTGTCTGACAGATTTTTGGAACAGTGATCCGTGAAAATAAAAAATGTAATTTTCCATTTGCACAGCCCACTGTCCCAAAGATCTGTCAAACGCCAGTGGGGTGTAAATGCTCACTGCACCACTTATTAAATTCTGTGAGGGGTGTAGTTTCCAAAATGGGGTCACATGTGGGGGGGGTCCACTGTTCTGGCACCACGGGGGGCTTTGTAAATGCACATGGCCCCTGACTACCATTCCAAACGAATTCTCTTTCCAAAAGCTCAATGGTGCTCCTCCTCTTCTGAGCATTGTAGTTCGCCTGTAGTGCACTTCAGGTCCACTTATGGGGTACCTCCATACTCAGAAGAGATGGGGTTACAAATTTTGGGGGGTATTTTCTGCTATTAACCCTTGCAAAAATTGAAATTTGGGGGGAAACACATCTTAGTGAAAAAAATATATATATTTTTTTACATATGCAAAAGTCGTGAAACCCGTGTGGGGTATTAAGGCTCACTTTATTCCTTGTTACGCTCCTCAAGGGGTCTAGTTTCCAAAATGGTATGCCATGTGTTTTTTTTTTGCTGTTCTGGCACCATAGGGGCTTCCTAAATGCGACATGCCCCCCGAGCAAAATTTGCTCTCAAAAAGTCAAATATCACTCCTTCTCTTCGGAGCATTGTAGTTCGCCCGTAATGCACTTCATGCCAACTTATGGGGTGCCTCCATACTCAGAAGAGATGGGGTTACAAATTTTGGGGGGTATTTTCTGCTATTAACCCTTGCAAAAATGCGAAATTTGGGGGGAAACACACTAACGTGGTCAGAGCAAAACATGGTAGAAAAACTAACGTGGTCAGAGCAAAGTTCCTACGAACCTGCATGGATGGTTAACCTAACAACAGCGGCTAAACTGTGCCCATAGCCACAACCAAGGGCAGGCCTTTAGAGGGAAAAACACCTGACTCTGAAGGTTAAGTTGTAGAAAGCATAAACCTTATACAAAACCCCACCCCCTAACTTCACTGCCCCTGAAAAACCCTAATACAGACCCTATGACAGAATCAACCAACTAATTAAGAACGAAGGCTCTACCTAGTGATTGAAAGCTATAACCACTATACCTACTCTGAAGAATAAACCAGCCGACTCTAGACTATGCTAGCATACAAGCTAAACACACTGACGTGTGTCATTAACAGAGAGAACCGATAGCTGCCTATCAGGCCTAAACTACATTATCAGATCCCTATTTTAGAGCCCAAAAACCCAAACTGTTGGCAACTTGACACACAAGTAATAAAAGAATAGAAGCTTGCACTCATTGCTACTGTAGATTTTTTCACACGGCCAGTCAGCTCCAGCAGGGAGATTTCATTGATGCGGGGTGCTCGGAGGCAAACAGCCGTTTTCGCACAGTAGGTGTGTGCTTCTTCCTGCCTCAATCACGTCACTGCACCCAGGTGCTTAAATACGTCCACAAAGACTAGTCACCATGGAGACAAAACAAAAATATTTGTGTAAATGTGAAAAAAAACTAATATAAAAATGCAAAAAAAAAATCACTATACTATGATGGGCAGTAACACAAACTGACAACAAGGAAAAAATATATAGACTACAAAAAGGGCATTAAATCTATTCTATCATTCAGACCAGCAGCTCCTTGCGCATCCACCTGCAGGATCCAGCGCGCCTCCTGAGCAAGCAGGAGATTGTGCCGATTACCACTAGGTGGGGTGTTAACTATTTCTAGCCCTTGGCATTGCCTCCATGCTCCTTTTTAATGTGCTCTTTAAGTCTGGTGGCACCAATTCCTGTCTTTATTACAATGCCCACATTTTCTGTTCCCTTTTGGGAACCCTTTAGTAAGCCAGTTTTCTTTCCTTTTATTGTTCTTATGATAATTTTTTCTATTGTTGATAAAATCCTGAATGGTTCTGTTTCTTCTGTGCATAATAATAGGTTTTCTCTCGGCAACCGCTTTGAATTCTGAGTCCTGCTCCACCATGTACCAATATTTCCTTATTGCTTTATTCACATAATTTATAGATTTATTCTTGAATTTAAAAAAAATAATCTTTTTTCATGTTGTTGCCATTTACTCTTGGATCCCGTCAAAATTTCTGTTCTAGGCATGCCTTCTACTTTATTATAGGCTGCATCTATCACCTCTTTAGGATATTTTCTTTTTTCTAGATGCTCTCTTAGCTCCAAAGCTTGATTTTGGTACATGTTCTCATTAGTATTATTTCTCTTTAATCTTAGGAATTGACTAAAAGGTATCCCGTCGCGTACATGGTTTGGATGTGAGCTTCCATAGTGCAACAAGGAGTTTTTCGATATTGTTTTTCTATACCCCTGTATTTCCAAGCTTACACTATTAACTATCAATTTAATGTCCAAAAATTCCAATTCTTTATTACCATACACACTGGTGAACAGCATATTGACTTTATTCACTTTGTTCAAATGTTCCACAAAACTTTAAAATCGCTATTCAGTCCCTTCCTATACAATAAGCACATTGTCCACGTATCTAAGATTTGATTTGATGTTAGATACAAAGATCTATGATATGATTTGATGTTAGATTGCTCATTGAATAAACATACTGTCTTTCCACTATTGCAAAAAAAAGGGTTAGCATAAGTTCAGGATATGGGTGAACCCATAGCACATCCCGATAATTGCTTATACCACTGATCCTCATACTTGAAATAGTTATTAAGTATTAATATGATAGCATCACATATAAAATCAATGCACTCTGGGCTTTTATCAGTAGCGGAGAGGAGGGTACGAATAGCCTGTACACCCGCATCATGCGGGTGTACAGGCTTTCAACATCTATAGAGGCCAAAGTGTACGAATCTTGCCAGGCATATTCCTCAAAAAATCGGAAGTATTTTTAGGAGGTGTACCTTCGAAATTCAATCCCCCCATTCAGCAAGGGAGCTCTTTGGATTTATTCAATAGAGCGATGCTCAACGAAGTAAAATGTCTTTTCTATCCCAAATGTGTGAATAATCTTTCCAGACAAGTAATAGCAGAACTTAAATGGCTAGCTGACCAAGAGAACATCAAAGTTAGCAGGGCTGATAAGGGAGGAGGGGATGTAGTTTGGTATACGGCTCAATACAAAACAGAGGCAGAGCATCAGCTTAGTAACACACTTGTATATGAAAAAATAAAATCTGACCCTACTTCTAGAATCTTGTCTAATTTACGTACATTTTTGAAGAACAGCATTACTACAGGAGTTATAAGTGAGAAGACGGCAGATAAGCTTATTCCATCTAATCCAGTGAAACCGAAATGGTATTTGCTCTGCGACTATGTATCTGTCTAAGTACTGGATGCTCCAACCGCTTCTCAATAAAATGCCTTCATTTGCGAAAGATACCGGGGATATTGCAAATTTTTTTTTGAGGAAATTGCCTGGCAAGATTAGTACACCTTGGCCTCTATAGATGTTGAAAGCCTGTAGACCCGCATCCCGCATGATGCGGGTGTACAGGCTATTCGTACCCTCCTCTCCGCTACTGATAAAAGCCCAGAGTGCATAAATTTTATACGTGATGCGATCATATTAATACTTAATAATAACTGTTTCAAATATGAGGATCAGTGGGATAAGCAATTATCGGGATGCGCTATGGGTTCACCCATATCCTGTACTTATGCTAACCTTTTTTTTGCAATAGTGGAAAGACAGTATGTTTATTCTATGAGCAATCCCTTTGTATCTAACATCAAATCATATCATATCATAGATACGTGGACGATGTGCTTATTGTATGGGAAGGGACTGAAGAGCGATTTAAAAGTTTTGTGGAACATTTGAACAAAGTGAATAAAGTCAATATGCTGTTCACCAGTGTGTATGGGAATAAAGAATTGGAATTTTTGGACATTAAATTGATAGCTAATAGTGTAAGCTTGGAAATACAGGGGTATAGAAAAACAATATCGAAAAACTCCTTGTTGCACATCCAAACCATGGACCTTTTAGTCAATTCCTAAGATTAAAGAGAAATAATACTAATGAGAACATGTACCAAAATCAAGCTTTGGAGCTAAGAGAGCGTCTAGGAAAAAGAAAATATCCTAAAGAGGTGATAGATGCAGCCTATAATAAAGTAGAAGGCATGCCTAGAACAGAAATTTTGAAGGGATCCAAGAGTAAATGGCAACAACGTGACAAAAGATTAATTTTTTCATTCAAGAATACATCTATGAATTATTATATGAATAAAGAAATAAGAAAATATTGGTACATGGTGGAGCAGGACCCAGAATTAAAAGCGGAGAGAAAACCTATTATGCACAGAAGAAACAGAACCATTCAGGATTTTATCAACAATAGAAAAAAATATAACCATAAAAAGGAAGGAAAACTGGCTTACTAAAGGGTTCCCAAAAGGGAACAGAAAATGTGGGCATTGTAATTATTGCCGCTTTAATGTGAACAGTGCTTGGTGCAACTTAAGAGGATACTCACATGACATCAAAGAGTTAATTACATGTAAATCCACCTATGTAGTTTATTATATCATCTGCCCTTGTTCAAGATATTACATAGGCAAAATGAAACGGTCACTTGCAGTAAGATTTAGAGAACATTTAAACTCTATTAAGACGGGAATTGGTGCCACCAGACTTATAAAGCACATTAAAAAGGAGCATGGAGGCAATGCCGAGGTCTTAAAATTTGGAAAATATACTTTTTCCTTGTTGTCAGTTTGTGTTACTACCCATCATAGTATAGTGATTTCATTTTTTTTTGCATTTTTATATTAGTTTTTTTTCACATTTACACAAATGATTTTTTTGTTTTTTGTCTCCATGGTGACTAGTCTTTGTGGATTATTTAAGCACCTGGGTGTGCAGTGATGTGATAGAGGCCGGAAGAAGCACACACCTACTGTGCAAAAACGGCTGTTTGCCTCTGAGCACCCCGCATCAATGAAGTCTCCCTGCCGGAATGGACTGACCGTATGAAAAAAATCTACAGTAGCGGTGAGTGCAAGCTTCTATTCTTTTATTGCAATCTGCATTTTTGCTTCAGCTATAGCTTAGCACCACACAGTAGTTCTCTTTTTCACTGTCCTGTTCGTTTGGTGATTAGCATTTTCCCTGGCTGTAGATATGGAGCAGTCTGATTGTGCCCTCTGAAGCTGTCTTCGTTTTTTTTTATCAATTCTTTATTTAAATTTTGAATACTGTCTTCGTTATTAGTTTCTGACACACAAGTAACCTGACCCCATGACAGACCTTGACCATGATGTGCATATTTACCTATAACCAGAACTAAGCTCGAGAAACTTACCTGAAGACTACCCGAACTGTCCAACAGCCATACCATGAACTACCCACCCACTGTACTCCGAAGCATTGGCCTGTTGCGAGTAATCGAACCTTGCATCGCCATCGTTCCTGTAGACAGGCCAGGACTATGTGTAGGCAATGTGCAAATCCCATGAGAGGTCTTACGTGCCATCGACTACACTCAAATAACCCCATCCTGAACACTGACCCCAACCTTAAACCGCCGAACTTCTGCCTCAAGACTTTACTCCGGGGTGACATGCTACCGCGATTGACCGATAACTTCATACCCATCGTGCCTGTTACCGTGACAGTGCCTTGTGTAACACTCAAACCCATAGATCTAATCGAGAACCACCATGCCTGAACCTTAACCAGGTCTTTTCGTAACAGTCATGCCTGTAGAAGTGTCATGTCTTTTTCGTAATCATCGTACCTGTGAGACAGTTCTTTGCGTACCCTCGTGCCTGCACACTTGACAGGTCTGGCATAACCATTTATTATGTGTCATGAAACTATAACTCAGAAAGCATGTTAGTGACAATAACTACACAGTGTATCCCACTTTCAGTATGGCAGGTATGAAGGAACTACAACCCTTATGCGCCATGCCGTTGTTACTCTGACAGCGTGTCATTAACAACAACTCCGAAGTGCATACTCCTCCAGCCGTGTTAGATATAAAAAGAGCATACAGCCACCTGTATGTCGTGCTATTGTTGCCCTGAAGACGTGTCCATGACAACTGCACAATGTGTTCCTCTGCACACGTGACAGGTATGAAGTGTATACCATCTATGTCAACGACTATCTAGTCAGGATATTGTTGCTCTGAAAACGTATCGGTAACAACAACTATGCAGTGTATCACCTGCAGACATGGCAGGTATGATGGGAATTCCACCGCCTATGTGTCGTGATGTTATTGTTCCGAGACATGACCATAACAACTGCTCAGTTAATTCGCCTGCAGCAGAGTCACGTATGATCGGTATACAACCGCCTATGTGCGTTGATGTTGTCACTATGAAAACATGTCAGTAACAACAACTATGCAATGTGTCCACCCGCAAACGTGGCAGGTATGATGGGTATACCACGCCTATGTGTCGTGATGTTATTGTACTGAAGACGCGACCATAACTGCTCAGCGAATTCCCCTGCAGCAGAGTCGTGTATGACTGGTATACAACCGCCTATGTGTGATGATGTTGTCGCTCTCAAAATGTGTCAGTAACAACTATGCAATGGGTCGCCCTGCAGAGGTGGCAGGTATAATGGGTATACCACAGCCTGTGTGTCGTGATGTTGTCGCTCTGAAGCCGTGTCGGTAACAAAAAATGTGCGGTGCATTACCCCTGCAGAGGTGTCATGTACAAAAGATAAACCACCACCTGTGTGTCATGATGTTGTTGCCCTGAAGATGCATCAGCACCAACGACTGTGCAATGTATCCACCTGCAAAAACTGCGCGGTGCATCCCCCCTGCAGAGGTGTCATGTACGAAGGGTATACAACCGCCTATGTGACGTAATGTTGTTGCTCTGAAAAAACATGTCAGTAACAAACAACTATGCAATGTATCCCCCTGCAGACGTGGCAGATATACTGGGTATTCAACCGCCTATGTGTTATGATTTTGTGAACGTGTCAGTAGCAACGACTATGCAATGTATCCCTCTGCAGTCATGGCAGATATGAGGGGTATACACCACCTATGTGCCATGATGCTGTTGCTCTGAATATGTGTCAGAAATGAACAACCATGTCGACCGACCCCATGCAGAAGTGGCAGGTATGATGGGAAACAACCGCAATACTATGAGCGTATAAACTGTATAATGCCATGCGCAATATAAATGCCCTGAGTGCCAGAAACCAATGCACAAGCGCATGTGCAGCATAAACCACCACGAGTACACGTTCCGCATGAAAGCTGAGTGTATGAAGAATGGGAGCGTATGAGCAGTGTAAATACCCTGATCGCAAGACCATCTGACATGTGAACAGCATGAATGCCATGAGTACCTGACCAGTAACTGCTGAGAATGTGTGAACAGTATAGAGCCTACAAGCCTGTGAACAATACCGTATAAAGAAATGAGTGACGTGAGCATATGATCTGTATAGTTGCCAAAAGCATAAGAGCATAATAAATGCCACGAGCGTATGGACAGTGAAACGCCATGAATGTATAAAACAGTATAAAATTACTACGATGCTATGACATGCATATCATGAGCATAAGAATCGAGTAAACCCCAAAGTTGACCTTATACCTGTCCTGAGCGTGTGAACATTATGGACAGGCGTGTGAACAATACAAACGCCCAGAGTGTATGAACAGTATGACTGAGCCTGTGAACAGTATGAATGTCATGACTGTATGCACAATGAAGCCCCTGTCTTATCAAATATAGATGCCATGAGAGTACCGACCTTACAATATCACAAGCGTCCATGAACAGTATAATGCCATAGGCGTATGCATGACAAATGTCATGGACGTATCAATCAGCATCGCTGCCACAACGCATATGCTGAGTATAGTATGCCATAAGGCATTGATATAACGGCTATGACATAATACCGTGAAGCTGCCAAACAACATTTTTTTTATCATCTATACATTTGAAAGCTATTGTAGACAATACATATACCCACAGAAAACGCTGACAAGATTACATGCTACCAAAGTTATGCAAACGCATACGTAACGACCGTAACAGACGTGTATTACTAATGTAATGAAACATGTGTGCCCCAATACTACAAACGTATGCACTGCAATACTATGATATATCTACAAAGGTAAAAGCACTATAAAGACTAACGTGTGAAACTACATGAATGAAATTATCGCACTGTAAATGCTACCATGAAAAACACACACCTTATGACTGCTATAATAGTTATGTCAAATATAAACACCTATAAATAACCAAACGTACTGCAATGAACAAATACCGTATTTGCCACTTATATTATAAAAGTGTGGACCGTATGTATTGCTAAGAAACATATGTACTGAATACATAACAATAACCATACCCTATGCATG
Organism: Hyla sarda; assembly: GCF_029499605.1. NCBI lineage: Eukaryota > Metazoa > Chordata > Amphibia > Anura > Hylidae > Hyla > Hyla sarda. The sequence goes on along the minus strand of NC_079193.1, from coordinate 228,036,498 downwards.
TAACACTGTGCGCCTGTACTGTATACAACACTATACCTGCAAACACAGTGATAGTATGAACTGTATACTACGCTGCCACTGTACCTGTTACACAAGCAATTACATTACAAGTATATGTACTGTACACAAGCCATGACTGTACATACTGCGCATAACACGGAAAATAATGCACTGTAAAAACATAACTATATGCACTGTATGATATTGCGAGTGTATGAACCGTATAAGACCCTTTTTTTTTATATACACTTTAACCTATTTCCCTTATAAATCTTCATTTAAATATAATATATATATATATATATATATATATATATATATATATATATATAGCCTTTATCAATTGTTAAACATGGCCAAAACACACACTTTTTTTAAAATTTTACCTCTACCGTGATACTGTACTAATATCTGCCTATGAATTCCCTTACCCACGTGCCCTAACTATAGAATCCACCACCACTTATTTTTTCCCCCCAAACTTTATGTAAAACCAAGTGACTAGCAGTACACGTGGGCATGCAGCACCACCTAGCAACGGCGTCAGTGTACTGCAGTCAGGAGTGCGGCTGCAACTAAACTTTGCTGCGACCCGAAGCCCCCGTCCCCCAAAGATGCTGCCGAATCCGGTAAGTTTTCGGCAAAACATTTGTTCTGCGCACATGAGCCCCACAAGCCACAAATACACGCCAGAACCAATGTTGTGATGTTCAGCAGCAATGCAGACCCCCACCCCCGGCCCACCGTGACATAAAAAGCGCATATGCAAACATAAGAAAACACAGATTGCCGTATACCGGCACTTACAGACTGTGGATCAGATCATCCCCGGAAAACCTCTGCCACCGAACTACACCCACTCCTAGAGAGGACGTACGAGTACGAGTACCAGTATTGCTAAGCGTGCGGTTTATTCTTCAAACTGAAATTTCAGGGGTTCGGGTGCAACAAGCAGGTGCGTGTTCGAGCAACTCGCGCGGAATGCATTCCGCGTGAAACACATGTCGCTCGAACACGCACCTGCTTGTTGCACCCGCACCCCTGAAATGTTCAGAGTTAGAAGAATAAACCGCACGCTTAGCAATACTGGTGAGTGCAGCCTTGTTCTTTTCTTTGCACCGCACTGTTTAACTATGTATTCGGTTTGGCTTTGCACCACCAGTTAGCGCACTAAAAGCCCACACCAGTGGATTCCATTTTCCAATACAGGACTCTTAATCACTTAGTGCCAGCCCACTTACTTTTTATCCATGGGTAAACTGAAAACACCGCCAAACGCAATGCAGGAACCTGTGTGACGGGGGCATGCGTTAAATATTCAACGCCCCTCCCACAAATACAGCCAGATAGGCTTATCACCACACTTGTCTAGAATGTTCTTTCTAATCTCCTGTGACAACTCTCTCCTTGGTAAACACTATAGGGGAGACTTGTCAAAAACTGTGCAGAGGAAAAAGTTGACTAGATGCTCATAGAAATCAATCAGATCAATTATTTTTATTTCTAAGAAGGCCTTAGAAAAATAAAAGAAGCGAGCGTGAGAGTGGTTGTTCATCGGTATCTTGCACCTGTGCGACCTTCCCCATATAACATTTTGGCGCATTTCCTATTCTTTCCAGGGGTACTATTATTTTTGTTCAGGACAGTTTCATTATTTTGTTTTTTAAATGAATGGTTGAACCACATTTCAAAAGCAATGTCTGATTTTCATCAGTTAATTTTCAATATGTTTTTATTTATTCATTATTACATTTGTTGGTTTGAAGTTATTTCAGGGAGCATTATGTGTTTTTTCATCTTTAACCCCTTCCCACAAATAGACGTTTATGAAAGTCCAGTTTTTCCTGTGACTTAACGCAAATGGATGTTCATAAACGTCCAATACCTTTTCTATCACCATGTCCGTTGGCATGGTGATAGGAAGTCATCGCAGCTGTTCTGAACAGCTGACCGATGACACTATGCAGCTGGGGACCAATCAGAATGGTCCCCTGCTGTTGATCGTTGTCATTAGTCAGTCAGTTAGTGACTGACTAATGACAAGGACTTGCTGGGTTCCGGGCTGATCGGGTCTCTGGTGACCCAATCGCCCGGAAAATAGGGATGATCGGAGCTGTTAGAGACAGCTCTGATCATCCTGAGGGATAGGAGCGAGGTGGCAGCAGCCACCTCGCTGCTATCCCCTGCTATTGGTTGTTAGGACAAACTGACCAATGGCAGGAGGGGGCGGGAGGTCAAAGTTGAAATCCCCGCTCTGCCCGCCCTTGGATGTCGGGGCAGAGCGGGGGGGAAGATGGCGAAGGGTGCTGGGACAGACGATCACGGCGGGATAAGGACAGGCAGCGGCGGGAAAAGTGGAGGCAGCAATAAAGATCAGCGGTAAGCAATGTTCACTGCAGCCTTCCAGGAGTTGCCAAACTACAACTCCCAGCAAGCCAGGACAGCCAGTGCAGCTTTATTTGAATACATGAATTAATGCAATACACAAATCCTTAGTATTTCTCCACCAGTGCAGCTTTATTGTAAAGTGTTAGAATTTCTCTAATATACATGACATTAGCACAAATGGATTTTTTTTCTAAAAAACAGCATGTATTTTTTTTTTTTACATTTGCTTACATTTTTTTAAATTGCTTATATATATATATATATTATGCAGTGAAAAAGCTCTGAACCCATTGCACATTTTGCATATAAGAAATATTTTCCTAACATTAGGAAGAAAACAGTAATGAGTCATATTTTAAAACGAAAATAATACCAAAATGTGTTAAAAATAAATCATCTCCAATAGAAACAAAAATGCATTCAACAGTGCTGTGCTTAAAGGGAATCTGCAAGCATCATTTTATTCAGCTGGGGAAGCTGACCATACTGTTAGATAGTTTTGTGGGGATAAGTGGGTGCTGTTATTCAATGGTTGAAAGCTCTCTTGTATGTACAATTAAATAAATATAGCTGACAATCAGTGAGTTGGACCTCCCACTTGACTACTTAAGCAAAGATTTACATTAATAAATGACAAGTAATTACTGATCTTTTCCCACAAAACTATACATATTTTAACCTGATCAGCGTCTCCTCTGAGAGACACTGCCTGCAGATTGGACTATATTTTCAATGTAACAGGTACCCTTTCATGTCAGTTTCTTTGCCCTTTCTGAAATATAAATAGGTTTAGATATTAAAGGGGTATTCCGACTTTACACATTTTATCCCCTATCTAAAAGGATAGGGGATAAGATGTCTGAACGCCGGGGGTCTGCCACTGGGACCCTCTGCGACCTCCCTGCAGTTACTGCATTATGTGCGGAGCTGCGTCTCCAGGCTCGGAAACCAGAAGTTTTCGGGACTGGAGAAGTGACTAAACGTCACCCCCCCCCCCCCCCCCCTCATGTCTATGGGAGGGGGCGCAACGGCGGGTGCTGCAGGGACCTTTGGATAAGGGATAAAGTGTCTAAAGCCGGAATACCCCTTTAAACTAGAGAACAAAAGAAATATAGCATAAAATGTCAATAGGCTGTATAATATATAACAGTTTTTAAAAACTAACAGTATATTTGCCAAAATAAAACATTCAAAAATAAGTTGTCTCATTTATTGAGCCTATAGAGGGCTGCTCATCCATATAACAAGTTCATGAATGATAAATGCCTAGTGACAGATTATTCAAACATCTTACAAAAGGTAACAGTTCTGTCTGAATTAAGTTGTGGGAGGTGGACTGTGTTTTTTCTTCTTTCCTTTACAGGATTTGCAGACACAGCAGATTATACATGGTGATGCAAGAAGCAGTAAGGGTGATGTCACAATTGCAATGATACCTAGGCCAACAAGGATGCCCACAACCTGAAATGGAAAAAAAAAATTAAAACAAAATAAAGCATATATCATCTCTTTTATAATACACCACCACATATACATATACAGTAACCCCCCGACATGGATGGCCCAGACATATGATCAAATCGACATACGATGGCCTCTCAGAGGCCATCGCATGTCGATGTCAGCATCGACATACGATGCTTTTATATGTCGGGGCCATCGCATTAACTGCTATCCGACAGCGCAAAATGCTTAAGCTGCTGTCGGATAGCAGTTTAAGCATCCCGGACAGGTTCACTTGCCTACAGGGCTGTGGAGTCGGTAGATAAATGTTCCGACTCCGGAGTTTTCTGTACTTCCGACTCCGACTCCTCTGTATTAATATGCAAATGTATTTTATACATTCCTTGAAGGAAAGAAAGGTAACATACCTGTCCTTACCACAGGACTACTGGCTGGGAAGCCAACAGTCTACTTTATTGAACAGTTTGTGTGCTGATCTGCTGCTGAAGATAGGGCAGTGGGAGGATCAAGGAAGGGGCATTTATTATAAAACATGATTTCCCTAGTAGAATCCCATAGTCATGTTTAAAGTTTAAAGGGGTACTCCGCCCCTAGACCTCTTATCCCCGGGGTCCTGCTGCTGGCGACCCCCGGGATCGCCGCTGCGGCACCGCGCTTTCATTACTACACAGAGCGAGTTCGGGGGACGGATACAGAGCGATACAGTGGACGGAGCAGCGTAATGTCATAGCTCCGCCCCTCGTGACATCACGACCCGGCCCTTAATGCAAGTCTATGGAAGGGGGCGCCACGCCATGCCATGACCTAACGGTGCTCCAACCCCTGTATCACCAGTCATTACGCACAGAGCGAATTCGCTCTGTGCAGTAATGATAGCGCGGTGCCGCGGCGGCAATCCCAGCGATCTGACATCTTATCCCCTATCCTTTGGATAGGGGATAAGATGTCTAGGTGCGGAGTACCCCTTTAAGCTAACAATCGAGTTTACAAGTTTTTATAGCCTTAGCTGAATGGCAGCAGTTTTTCCAATGGTTTACAGCTTCAGTCTTGAACTATTGACCCTCCATTCCCTTCACTTATACAAGTGTCTCTAGTCCTGCAAAAAAACATATTTCCTTAACCCCTTATCAGTGAGAGGCTAGGTTACCCATGGGTTCCCTGTAACAGCAGAACACAACACTATATGGAAAGTATAAGTATTGCCGCTCCTAATTGTGCGTTATGTGCCATATAGTAAAGCACATGAAAAGCATGCTTCTTCACGGTCACTTAATGTGCTCGTTTTGAGGTTACGTGAGGCAATGCATGCATTGGTCTTTATTCTTAAAGTAGAGAAGTCATTAATTATAACTTTTTGTGAATTGGGACATTTAAACTAACTTTTTTTTTTTTATTCCAATCTAAATTTAGTAGGAGTCGGAGTCTGTGCATTGTTTGCCGACTCCGAGTACCCAAAATTTCGCCTGACTCCGAGACTCCGACTCCACAGCCCTGCTTGCCTAACCCCCCTGCTCCGGGTCCACTTCGCGATACTCCGGTGTCTTCTGTATCTTCTCCAGGGTCCGGGCCTCTCTTTCCGGCGTCGTTATTACGTTGTTACGCTGTGCCGGCGCAGGAGCGTAATAACGTCACCAGAAAGCAAGGCCCGGACCCTGCAGAAGATGCGGAAGAAACCGGAGGATCGCAAAGTGGACCCGGAGCAGTGGGACAGCATCGGGAGCCCCTGGGACAGCATCGGGAGCAGTGAGGACGCGGTCCGGAGCGGCGGGGAGAGGCGAGTACAAACTTCCTATACTTTACATTGCACGGATCCCTCAACATACGATGGATTCGACAAACGATGGGTCGTTTGGAACGAATTACCATTGTATGTTGAGGGACCATTGTGTAAATAATATATATATATATATATATATATATATATATACACACGACACACACACACACACATTTATGCATATATATACACACACACATACATAAGCACACACATTTTGTGAGCTTCTAATATCCTGTGTGCAGTTGGGAGAAAATTTCAGAAGGTCAATTATCATTAGCACTCCATCTATCTGAGTTTGATAATTGAGTGGCCAGAAAGAAGCCCCTTCTCAGAAAAAAAATTAATAAATAAAAAACACACATGAAGGCAGACCTGGAGTTTGCAAAAAAAAAAAAAAAAAGCACCAAAAAGGACTGACTGTGAGAAACAAGATTCTCTATTCTAAAGATTATGTCTGGAGGAAACCAGGCACTGCTCATCACCTGCACAAAGCCATCCTGGCAGTAAAGCATGGTGGTGAATGGAGCAAATTACAGAGATTATTTTTGTGAATTATTTGTGAGTGCTCTGGACCTCAGGCTGGCCAAAGATTCCCCTGGACCCTAAGAACACGCCCAAGACAACACAGGAGTTTGGGACCATTCTGTGATGCCTTTGAGTAGCTCAGCCAGAACCCTATCAAACATCCTTAGAGACCTGGAAATGGCTGCCATATCCAAACTAAGAGAGCTTGAGAGCATCTGCAGAGAACAATGGTAGAAAATTCTGGTTTGTCTACTGTACATAATTACAGTTGATCAGGTAGTAGAATAAAATTAGAAGAATACAATAGAAACATACAATAATAGGATACCAAAATCCTTGGTGTATTATAGCAGTAACAGTATGTTTACAGTTCACTTTGAACTAGACAACTTTGCCCTTAATTGAAACTTTATAGTGGTAGACAAACAGCTAACATTTATCCAGGTGGAAGTGATAGGATCCAACGCTGCCTTTTGCCTCTCACTTAACACATATTTGGCCTGCTGCTGACAACCACTTTGTTGTGGCACCTTCTGCTTGGTGTCACTCACTTTGGCTGCCCACCCCAACAAGTTAATACAATGGGATGCTTATAAAGGCGCATGTTAGGGGGGCCCTTATGGCTGGGGTCACGGGACAGAGATCTGCTTATTTGGCTAGGGAGAATGCGTTGCAGGTTGAGATTGGTGTTTTAGAGACGGAGATAGTGAGGGACCCGGGATGATGCTGAACGTCAATGGTTGAAGGCCCAAAGAGCTCTCCCGATTCTTCAAGGAAAAGATTCAAAAGAGAATGGAGGACAGGGAGGCGGCCATCTTTGAATTTGGGGATAAAAATGGTAGGTTACTGGCATATTTGGCTAGAGAAAGTAGGCCGGTGGTGTCTATACCCTGCATTGGGGGGGGGGCTAATGGGATTTTGGAGACGGACCCAATTACTATTAACCCCTTAAGGTCCTGGGGTTTTTCCACTTTCGTTTTTTCCTCATTCCTTCTTTCAATTTTGCACCTAAAAATCCATAGGATGGCTTATTTTTTGCACCACCAATTCTACTTTGTATTGACATGAGTCATTTTACCCAAATATCTATGGCGAAATGGGAAAAAAAAAATATTGTGTGACAAAATTGAAGAAAAAACACCATTTTGTAAGTTTTGGGGGCTTCCGTTTCTACGCAGTAAATTTTTCGTAAAAAAATGACACCTTTATTCTGTAGGTCCATACAATTAAAATGATACCCTACTTATATAGGTTTGATTTTGTCGTACTTCTGGAAAAAATTATAACTACATGCAGGAAAATATATATGTTTAAAATAGTCATTTTCTGACCACTATAACTTTTTTTATGTTTAAGCGTACTGGGCGGTATATGGACTCATTTTTTGCACCGTGATCTGATTGTTTTAGCGGTACCATATTTGTATTGATCAGACATTTAGATAGCTTTTTGTTAACTTTTTCATCATCTGAAAAGTGACCAAAAATACGCTATTTTGGAATTTTTTGGGGCGCGTACGCCATGGATAGTGCGGTTTTATTAATATATTTTTATAATTCGAACATTACCGTAGGCGGCAATACCACGTTTATTTTTATTTACATTTTTTTTTTTTATGGGAAAAGGCGGGTGATTCAAACTTTTATTAGGGGAGGGGTTAAATGATCTTGATTAACTTTGTTTCCCCACTTTTTTTTTTGCAATGTTACAGCCCCCATATGGGGCTATAACACTGCACACACTGATCTTTTACATTGATCAGTTATCTGCTGCTTGACTGCTCATGCCTGGATCTCAGGCACTGAGCAATCATTCGGCGATCAGACACGCAGGAGGCAGGTAGAGATCCTCCTGGTGTCCTGCAAGCTGTTCATGATGCCGCGATTTCACTGTGGCGATCCCGAACAGCCCACTGAGCTAGCCGGGAGTAGTTTACTTTCACTTTAGACGCGTCAACTTTGAACGCCGCGTCTAAAGGGTTAGTAGCGCGTGGCACCGCGATCAGTTCAGTGCCACGCGATATTAGCCACGGGTCCCGGCCATTGTTAGAGGCTGGGCCCGACCCGATATGATGCAGGGCCACGGCGTGGCCCCGTGTTATAGGAAGGGAGCGGTCTCTATACCTCTCAGTTGTCAGCTGTTCCGGAGGGCTTGGTGTCATTTTTGAGGGGTCTGCCTCTTAAGCCCTTGCTTATGGCTCAGGCAGCTGCTTTAGATGCTCCTTTTTCTGAGGAGGTATCCCTGGCTATTGCTTCCATACAGACACGAAAACCCCAGGGATTAGATGGAATAATTGGAGACTGGTACAGGGTGAATGAGTAGCGGCTGATCCCTATTTTACAGAATCATTTTGGTGTGGCTTTGGAGACTGGGAGGCTTTCTGACTCCATGAGAGAGGCCCTTATTGTGGTTCTTACCAAGCCGGGAAAGGATCTGACTTTACCGGAGTCCTACAGACCAATTTCCTTTCTTAATGTAGATATTAAACTTCTGGCAAAAAAATATTAGATAAATCGGTTACGAAATGCCATAGTAGCTGTCATTCATCCTGACCAGATGGGTTTTATGCCAGAGAGAGCAAAGTAGATTATATTCCAAAGGTTACATCTTAATATAGCTGCAGCAGTGGGGGATGCCTCTGGGGGATACGTAGTTAGCCTTTATGTATATAAAGCTTTTGATTCTGTGGAATGGGTTTATCTTCGGAGTGTCCCGAGGGTTCTTCAGTTTGGTCCACGGTTCGGGGCGTGTGTACGGTTGCTATATGATAGCCCCAGAGCCAGAGTGCACACAAATCTGGAGGTTTCGGAGCCCTTTCCGCTGGGTAGGGGTACGAGGCAGGGCTGTCCCCTCTCTCCTTTTTTATTTGCTCTGGCAGTGGAACACCTGGCGGCAGCCATTCGGGTGTCCACCTGTATTCATGGGGTACGTAGAGGTTCCTTGGAAGAAAAAGTATCCATGTACGCAGATGACACACTGGTTTATTTAGCTGATATCCAGGGGGCCTTGTTTGTTCTAGATTATTTTAGTTCCTTCTCGGGTCTCAAGGTTAATTAGGCTAAGTTTTCACTGATGTCTTTGTGACAGCGGACCCCATACCCCCTCTTCCTCATGGGTTGCAAACAGTTACTCAATTTAGATATTTGGGGGTGGAGGTTTCTGCTAGTGTGCGGGCTTATGTACAGTTGAATTTAGATCCAGTTTTGTCATCTGCGATGGTCAAATTGCAAGTCAGGGCCTCTCTGCCCCATTCCCTAGCTGGAAGGATTAATATCTTTAAAATGATATTACTTGCCTAAATTTTTATATCTTTTTCAACTTTCTCCTGTGATTCCCCCCAAGAAGTTTTTTCTAAAGCTAGGTGGCATTTTGAGATCCTTCTATTGGCAAGACAAACCTCCATAGGGTCAGGCGCTGCTGCAGGAGTTCAAACAACGGGGTGGTTTAGCTGCTCCTAACATGCATAATAACTTTTTTGCATCTCAATTGGTGTATGCTGCCTGGTGGATCGACCTGGATCTGGCGAATGCATCTACTGCTCTGGCTGGAGCACTCATGGGTTTGTATGAAACACTGACTAACACCCTGTACAGATATACTTATACTACCCGGTTGTTCCTCCCTATTAGAACCGTGACTGAGGTATGGTCGGTGGTCTCCAAACACTTTCCGGTGATCTCTCTTAGAGCACCTCTCTGGGAGAATCCTAATTTTGAGCACCTGCAGGAGTTGGAGGCAGCCTGCTTCTGGAGTGCTCGGAGTCAAGCTTGCCATGCATTTGTTTGGGGAATTTCCTTTTCATGATTTGTGTGACCAATTTGATCTCCCTCAGAGAGCTCAGTTCCGGTACTTCAAGTTGAGACATGCGGTGGTGGCACAGTATGGCTCTCTTGATGTGACTCCAGCTTTCTCGGATGTGGAGCTGCTTTTGAGTGCAACTGACCTTGCCAGACCTCTGACTCAGGCGTATGCATTACTTCAAATCGGTGGGCCCTGATCCATTTGGGTTGACTTTTGTGAAGTGGGTGGAAGATATTCCTGATTTGACAGAAGATCAGTGGATAGAAGTTACCAAAACCTACTACCCTACAGTGGTTAGTGCTAGGGATCTGCTTATACAAGTTAGATTAATCCTACGTTTGTATTACACACAAGTTAAGCTGTTCCGTATTGGTGTCTTCTTCTGATTCTTGTTTCAGATGTCATGCAGATGTGGGCTCTCTTTTACATGCTATGTGGAATTGCCCTTGTGTGGAACCCTTTTGGAGAGAGGTGATGCAGTTTTTGACAGATCATTTGGAGCTCCCCTTTGCGTTTTCCCCTTTTGTAGGTCTGTTAGGTGTTATTAATGATCTGGATTCGGGCTCCCATAGGCGCCTACTAAAATCTGTTTGTTGTTCTGCGCACGCAAGGTTCCGATTATGGCCTGGAAGGATACCCCTCCTCCTATCTCGTGGTGGTTTAATTTAGTTAAGTATGTCCTGTTGTATAGGGCGCTATATATTAATTAGTCGCAGGTGCCCCAAGAAATTTGACAAAGTCTGGATACCCTGAGTGCTGTTAGGAGAATCAATAGTGCCTCCAGAACGTGCGAGTTCTCCTGGGTAGGGAGATTGTACTTTTCTTGGAAGTAGGAAAGTAGGGGGCCACTCCGGGAGTCTGTGTTAGGTTCTGTGTTTGTTGTCTTGCTGTCAGTCCAGGCATGGATCTCCTTAACAGTCTACTCTTGTGGTACCGCCTCACCCTCAATTTTAGTGTTGTTGTTGGGGGGGGGGGGGGGGGGGGGGGTGTTTGGGGAGCTCTGTGCTCAAGCTGTCTGTTTAATGTAGTTTTATGTTTCCTTATAAAAGTTAGAAATAAATACTTAAAATGTTTATATCTATATACTGTGTTCTTATTAACTATTCTTTTTTTATTTTGATGACAATCTAACCATTTTTGGATGCGTGGCTTCTTTCCTCTATTATTCCCTGTTTTCTTACTATGCAAATAAAGTAGCTTGGTGCAAGCAGGGCATTCCCAAGCCCTGAGTGCACAGTAATGTCCAGCCTGGATCTTCAGAGTAAACATCCTCCCCTCTTCCCCTGTGCTGGTCCTCCTAGCTTGTGAAATCTCTCACAAACAGAGCGATTTCATTTCACATCGCCTCCAGTGACAAATGTGCATGTGCATAAACTGCTATAGGTGATATGAAGTGAAATCTCTTAGTGAGAGAAAAAGAAAAAAAGAGAAAAAGAAAAAAAGAGAAAAAGAAAAAAAGAGAAAAAGAAAAAAAGAGAAAAAGAAAAAAAGAGAAAGAGAAAAAAAAAAAAAGAAAAAGAGAAAAAGAAAAAGAAAAAAAGAGAAAGAGAAAAAGAAAGACAGGGAGAGACTTTAGAGGGGAGGAGGGTGTTTACGCTGAAGATCCAGGCTGGACATCATGGTAAAAAAATCATGATCCTGGTCCTGTTTTAAAATCAAGCCTAAGGTTTGTTTTTCCATAGAGCTTGAGATATTGCTGTGTGGATTTTAGTACGTACCTGGCAGACAGTAATGGACATCCTTGGGAAGGATCTGCGCTTGTCTTGGGGCTAAATGGCTATGTTGTGAGATTACCATAACACTGTGGCTAGCTTTTTGTGGACTTGTATTTCCTGTTTGACTTTTCTTTTTTGACTACGAATCCCACAATTCCATTTTCCTCCCTCCCATACCCCACCCATTGAAACAAAAGACCTGTGGTTTTCAATCAGGGTGCCTACAGCTGTTGCATTAGTTGCAGATTGATCTCTCTCCCACCAAGCGATCCCTCCACCCATTGAAGCAGACAGGCTCCCTGTCATCAGCTGACTAGTGAGTCAGGTCTCGGCCACATTGCAAGCTGGGAAAAATCGGAGACAGTAACTTTGAATGTTGATAAAAATAAATATTGGGGTGAAAATCACATAAGAATTGTGAGAAAAACGTCACACACAGGTACAGACACTATATTATGAACTATACTAACTTTACAGCCCCTGTAGCATAGTCAAATAAAAAATTCCTGGAATACCCCTTTAAGCAGTGTGGAGCAAGAGAAGGGTGGCTAGAGGAACAAAATTGTGTTTTAGGAACAAATTTGTGTTTTAACCCCTTAAGGACCAGGGTTTTTTCAGTTTTTGCACTTTCCTTTTTGTCTCCTTACCTTTAAAAAAAAAATCATAACTTTTTTGCACCTAAGAATGCATAGGAGGGCTTATTTTTTGTGCCACCAACTCTACTTTGTAATGACATCTGTCATTTTACCCAAAAATCTACGACTAAACAGAAAAAAAATCATTGTGCGACAAAATTGAAGGAAAAATACCCACCATTTTGTAACTTTTGGGGGCTTCCGTTTCTACGCAGTACATTTTTTGGCAAAAAAATGACACCTTATCTTTATTCTATAGGTCCATAAGATTAAAATGATACCCTACTTATATAGGTTTGATTTTGTCATACTTTAGGGAAAAAAAATCATAACTACATGCAGGAAAATTTATACATTTAAAATGGTCATCTTCTGACCCCTATAACTTTTCTTTTTCGCTTACAGGGCGGTATGAGGGCTCAATTTTTGCACCATGATCTGAAGTCTTTAGCGGTACCATTTTTGTATTGATCTGACTTTGATCGCTTTTTATTCATTTTCTTTCACGATATAAAAAGTGACCAAAAATACACTATTTTGGAATTTTTTGCGCGTACATCATTGACCGTGCAGATTAACTATATATTTATAATCCTGACATTTCCACACGCGGCGATACCACATGTTTATTTTTATTTACACATTTTTTAAAGGGAAAAGAGGGGTGATTCAAATTTATTAAGGAAGGGGTTAAATTATCTTTTTTCACTTTTTTTCAATGTTCTAGCTCCCATAGGGGGCTATAACACTGCACACACTGATCTTTTACATTTACATCAATGGTTTCTCATGGGAAACCATTGATCAATGATTCTGCCGCTTGACTGCTCATGCCTGGATCTAACCGCCATTGGTTTACTTTCAATTTAGACGCGACTTTCAACTTTGAACGCCGCGTCTAAAGGGTTAATAGCGCGCGGCACCACGATCACCACCATTGTTAACGGCCAGGCCTGACCCGCTATGATGCGGGGCCATGCTGTGGCCCCTGCGTTATAGTAAGGGAGAGGATTCAGGATGTACCGGTACGTACTTGGTCCTTAAGGGGTTAAATTAATTGCCTTTTTTAAATAATTTACATTTGTCACAGCTACTTGAAGGTGGACATGGCTGTCTACAGCCCATCAAGACAACTATGACTGTCAGGTTATCTGCTTTGACAATATGTATGGGATTTTTATGTGAGACTATTGTACCACTTACGCTTAATAAACGTATTTTTAAAATAACTTGTTCAAGGATATATTACATGACTCAAAGTCTTAAAGGAAAATTGCAGAGCAACCCTTAACTTCCCCTGTGCCCGGGCTGCAAAAACTAAATAAATAAATAAAATAAAAATAAAAAGTAAAACATTCCCCCGTTGCGCTGATATCAGCGTGCAGTTCCTCCGGCAACACTCTGCTTCCTGCTTCTTAGGCTCGGAACGTCACACTTCAGTCAGCACATCGCCGGCCACAGCAATGTCCCGTCTCGGCCGGCAATAGGCTGAGCGCACTGTCATGTAAGGAGGCCGGGCAGCAGGGAGAAGGCGGGGCCTGAGCACCTTACATGACAGTGCGCGCTCAGCCTATCACCAGCCGAGGCGGGACATCGCTGCAGCCAGCGATACGCTGACTGCACTGTGACCTTCCGAGCACAAGAAGAAGAGCATCACTGGAGGTTTGGGACCCAGCTATCGGTGCAAAGGAGGAACGTAGAAAGGAGAGTTCAAGTTTTGTTTTGTTTTTTTTAAGTTTTTGCAGCCCGGGCCCTCTGGTCCCAGTACTTAAGGATGGAGGGCGTACCTTACCGTACGCCCTCCTAATTTCAGAGACCGCCCCGATTACTCTGAAGGATAGGAGTGAGGTGGCAGGGGTGCCACCTCCTTCTATCCCCTGCTATTGGTCGGTCAGAAGTGGGACGAGGGGGGAACAATGCAATTACCGGGCTTCATGGATGGATGGATGGTGGGCGGCAGCATTCCCAGACAGTCCAGACATGCTGGGAGTTTTAGTTCTGTAACATCTGGCCCTTCAGGTTTTGCAGAACTACAAGTCCCAGCACGTCTGGGCATGCTGGGTGTTTTAGTTTTTCAACATCTGAAGAGGCACAGTTTGGAGACCACTATATACTGTGGTCTCTAAACTCTTGTCTTCCAGATGTTGCAAAACTACAATTCCCAGTATGCCTAGACACTCAGGGATGCTGGGCGGTGAAGTTCTACAACATCTGGCCCTTCAGATGTTGCCAAACAACAACTCCCAGCATGCCTGTACAGTCTGGGCATGCTAGAAGTTGTAGATTTGCAACATCTGGAGGGCTACAGTTTGGAAACCTGTTCTTCTCCAGTTGTTACATAACTACAGTCAGTGCATGCTGGGAGTTGTAGTTTTGCAACAGACTCTAGCTCCGTGTTTCCCAACCAGTGTGCCTCCAGCTGTTGCAAAACTACAACTCACAGTATGCACTGACAGACCGTGCATGCTGGGAGTTGTAGTTTTGCAACAGCTGGAGGCACACAGGTTGGGAAACACCGAGTTAGTCTGTTACCTGTTTCCTCACCAGTGTGCCTACAGCTGTGGCAAAAATACAACTCCCAGCATGCACGGTCTGTCAGTGCATACAGCTGGAGGCATCCTCCCCACCCCATGTGAATGTACATTCACACAGGCGGGGGCTTCCTTCTGCACGTTTGAGCTGCGGCAAATTTTCCGCCACAGCTCAACTCCCGGTGGGAAATTAATTTGCTGTGAACCCCCGCCTGTGTGAATGTACACTAAAAAAACACTACACTACCACAAAATAAAGAGTAAAACACCACGTATACACACACTCTTACACTTTCTGCCCCCCCCCCCCTTTTTCAATAAATAATGTCTTGTATGGCACTGTTTCCTAAACAGAGCCTACAGCTGTTGCAAAACAACAACTCACAGCATTGCTGGACAGCAATTGACTGTCCTAGCATGCTTGAAGTTTTGTAACAGCTGGAGGCACCCTATTGGGGAAACACTGTCTTAGGATATTTTTGGTGGAGGAGGCAAATTCCATGCTTGCATCTGGGTCCGCCCCTATGCAAATCCCTAATTTAGGACTCAAATGCGCATGGCAGTCTCACTCCAGAGCCCTGTCGTATTTCAAGGCAAAAGTTTAGTGCCACATATGGGGTATTTCTGTATTCGGGAGAAATTGCGTTACAAATTTTGGGGATCTTTTTCTACTTTTACCCCTTATGAAAATTAAAAAGTTAGGGGCTACACCATCATGATATTTTGGAAGCTAAAATCAGGAGGATGCAGTTTACACATGGGCCACACAATGTAAACAAGTGGCTGAGGATAGTAATTTCACACCCAAACCCATTCTACGATCTGGTTCCCGCAAACGGTATAAGCGAAACCACAATATAAAACGCAGGGTCAGTTTTTCTGATGCGGAGAGTACACAAGATCTCACCTCGTCCAATCAGAGCCTGACCTCGGTTGGTTTGGCCCAAGCTACGGCTGCACAACAAGATCTCGCGATGCTGGGGTTTTAACGACGGGGCAGGAGAGCGGGCCACAGGCACCGGAGACAAAGGTTATGCTCTACGACCCCGAACATCGCACAATTCATTAAGTCAAGACTGTCATTAATATGTACCAATTTATCCTGTCAGCCCCACAAATAACTGATTGATTGCCGTCAGTTGTCTCCTTGATAAAGCCACACTAGTTGCGAAACATGTCAGGGTGTGACAGTTTTCTGTTTTAATTGCAGTTCCACCGAGTCCAATGCCAAATAGAGACTAAAAGCAAGGGTCTAGATAGGTGAATAAGTTACAACATAGCCCATACCTGCAGTGCACAGTAGGTGTTAGTGGCTGGCATTTTTAGTACCTCATGATGGGGTTGGGGATCTGATAAACAACCACATAAGTGGTGTTTATACACAGAGGCCATAAAGAACAATATATCAGAGTGCTTGCTATTTCAGAGGAAGCACCGATACAAGTAGCCCTTAAAGGGGTACTCCGCCCCTGGCATCTTATCCCCTCTCCAAAGGATAGGGGATAAGATGTTAGATCGCCGAGTTCCTGCTGCTGGGGACCCCGGGGATCGGCGCTGCGGCACCCAGCCATCATTACTGCACAGAGCAAGTTCGCTCTGTGCGTAATGACGGGCGATACAGGGGCCGGAGCAGCGTGACGTCATGGCCCCGCCCCTCATGACATCACGTCACAAGGGGCGGAGCCGTGACGCAACGATGCTCCGGCCCCTGTATTGCCGGTCATTACGTGCAGAGCGAACTCGCTCTGCGCAGTAATGATAGCGGGGTGCTGCAGCAGCGATCCCCGGGGTCCCCAGCAGCAGGACCCCGGCGATCTGACATCTTATCCCCTATCCTTTGGATAGGGGATAAGATGTCTAGGGGCGGAGTACCCCTTTAAGACCACATTCACAGGTGTTGTCTGCATATGAACGTTCTATAATATCACTCGAGTGGTGAACATGTGTATAGAACACCAATAGCGATATACACGCCTGGAATAGGTCTGACCACTATTTATATAACCCTACGATACACACTGGACAGTGATGTAGGCTATTGCTTAGCTAATTATTCAGATCCATCAACTTCTGTTGCTCTATCGAAGAGGACCCTGCTGGTCCATTCCATAATGAGTATAGGGGCTCCAGTGGACGTGTGTTTTTAAAACGTGTTAAAACCTTTATTAATTAATGCACAATAAAAGTTAAATTTTATTACTTTTGACACATGTATTATAGAGGTTCTATTTAACCCCTCGGGGTTATATTGTTGTGAGTTGTATATACCTCTACATGTGTTATTGGGCCAGAATTTAGTAGTGTGGCCCCCATAAATAACGGCACTTAGCCGTGGGCTTAATTTTGTGCCATCATGTGACTTTGATCTCTTTGCCACCATAGTGGATGTTAACAGATGGGCCCGCAAAATCACCCTCAAGAGACATTTCTCCCTAATGGAGTCCTCCAATTCCCCGTCACCAGTTTTACCAGACCCTTTTGAGAGAGACTGGGTTGACCGTTTTCTGAAACCCCTGGTGGGCATCACCCCTACATATATTAAGGACATGATGCATGTCCTGGAAATCATGGATAGGATACAGTGGCAAGATGAACTCTCTTAGGCCACCAAAAGAGGCCCCTCTTCTGGCATCCAGGAGAGGCCCCTCACTAGGTAGATGGGTTTGTAGCATTAAACATACTAGGAGATAATTTACTAAGAACCCCACATGGTTACACAGTCTGGGAAACTGGACGTGTGGTCATACTACATGCATCTCAGCATTTTTTTACTCTTCTCTTCTTCAATCACATGGAATCGAGGTGACAGATCTGCATCTCTCGACCCCAGTCAAAAGCTTGTGAGGCCGCTTTCACACTATAAAATTCATCTGTTTTAAAGATCCGTCTGATGTTCCGTCATGAAAACCCTGCAAATCGGCTGTTAAACGGCTGTTAGAAAATCCAATTATAGTCTATGGGATTTTTACATTATCCGTTTTAATCTGTTATAGTCCGTTATTAATGACGGACGTTATTTTGTGACGGAAGATGGTAACGGGAGAAATAGTGCATGCACTATTTCTTCCGTTCATTCTCCCGTCACAACACAACATCCTATACAGTGGTCCCTCAACATACGATGGTAATCTGTTCCAAATGAACCATCGTTTGTTGAAACCATCGTATGTTGAGGGATCCGTGCAATGTAAAGTATAGGAAGTCGTACTCACCTGTCCCCGCCGCTCCAGACCATCACTGCTGGTCACCGCTGCCCTGGATGTCGCCATCCATCGCTGTCGCCGCGTCCCAGCCGCTCCGGAACGTCTCTGCTGCCCGGGTAGGTCGCTCTCACATCGCCGTCATCACGTCACTATGCACGCCGCTCCTTTTGGATGATGGGACGGCGTGCACGGTGACGACAATGGAGAGCGCCGGCGATGGAGGGGATCCCGAAGAGCACGCTCCGGAACTTCGAGGACAGGTAAGAGATCATCATCGGAGCACCGTAAATGGCTATCCGGTGGCAGCTGAAGCAGTCAGCGCTGCCGGATAGCCGAATTATGCGATGGCCCCGACATACAAAAGCATCATATGTTGATGCTGCCTTCAACATGCGATGGCCTATGAGAGGCCATCGCATGTTGAAATTATCGTATGTCGGGGCCATCATAGGTCGGGGGGGGGGTCACTGTAATTGGATTTTCTAACGGCAGTTTAACAGCCGATTTGCAGGGTTTTCATGACGGAACATCAGACGGATCTTTAAAACGGATGAATTTTATAGTGTGAAAGCGGCCTGAGCTGCTAAATACTTGATTTTGCACCAAACGAAGGCCTTCTGCACAGCATTTTAGCATGTAAAATTATTGCAGAACATTTCATGGTCATGTGTTAAATGTGTCCACAATAGGTATAACAAAATAGTTTTTTTTATTTAAAAAATTTATATATTTTGGGAAGAATGCATGATGTGAATTGACTATTGAAATATGTACACATTTCTGCAAAAAATGACAAAGCTACATGTACATCAATGTTACCTGTGTTCTGTTCCACATAACTGATGCTCTTGAATGTCCAAGTTTATTTCTGCAAGGACCTTTGTCATAGTGCCTTAGAAAAATATCATTCTGTAAAAACAAATAAATGATCATCTTTGAAATTATTATGATTATCCAATACATACTCCCAGCCAAATATGAAAATGTAAAATGTTTATCTTTCAAAATCCACAGCTCCTCCTGCCAATAAGCTACCTCTTATCAGCATTATTAGTTCCAATGGAGAAAAAAATATTCCTTTAGGTACAGAATTACAATGTTTGGGTTTGTCCTCTCCATCATGATCATACCTGAGTGAAAGTGTGTCTATAGTTCCAGTCTGTGCGCTAAGTTGTTACTAATTCACATATAGGAACATATAATAAAAAATATAGACTAGAAACAGGCTAGAAAGTCTAAGAATGCACCAGATTTTTACCGGCATCTCAAGCAGTTCAAAAATCTAGCACATCTTTAGACTTTGTAGTTTAAGTTTGCACATATTAGTTGGCTTAATTTTAGGCCAAAAATTTGCACCACAAATCGGTGCATTTAAGCCCTTCCCCTTATTACTGAAGACGTTTCAACTTTGTTCTTCACATTGAAAATGTAGTGCAGCTCATGGGTTCCCATCAGCATTTGTTATAGAAATGAACAACGGCAATGGAAAAAGAAGGTAACGAATGCCATTCATGTCAATGGGCTTTCTAAAATCTCTGTTGTACTCAGTTATTGTCCACTGTATTGTAGGATGTAGGATTTTTTCCCCCGCCATAAATAAAACAGATGTTGTAGCAGATAACACATGTTAATGGTCCATTATTTTATATCAAAATTTTACAAAATCTTTTACCATTTTACTTATGTTAACATCATTTGCATATCCATCATGAGTGGCCTCAGTTATATGTCAATCACAGACATATCAAACATTTGGACAACGCTGATCTGAACACAGCCCAAGCCAGTTTTTGTGGTGCAAACTGCAACAGATTTTCGGCACACGCAGTTCTAAATATCCCCCCAGTGTCACTGCCAATTACTGCAGAGGCTGCTGTTTTGTTTTGGGGGGGGGGGGGGGGGGGAGATGCAGAAACTAAAAAAAGAGGTGGCATCAGATATGATGAAGGTATTTTACTGTAATAATAAAACTGAAAGCTGTTTTTTGAGGTAGACAAAGTTATTCTAAAAAGCCAACAGAAATGGCTAAACTCTAAGCTGTCATGAGGGTTAATAAGATGTAGCTCTATTTGTAACCATACCATGACTTTTGCATAGCATTTATCAGCAGTTTTCCCTTTTGCATGCTTTATTTGCAAATGTCAGTTGGCCCTGAGCTCATCTCCAGAACGGGGGGAAGCTAGCTGCCATGAGGTCTACAATACACTGCACACAGAGAAGACAACATCGTGCTACCCTTTCTATTTCTTAAACACAGAAACAAGGAGCAGTGTTTATTTGAATCCAGCAATTGGATGAAGCAGTAATGCACAAAGTATCAATGACTGCTTTTCTCTCACTGCAGCTGCTCCCTCCTTTTCCCCCCACAGATACTACAATATTAATGTTGTGTGGTAGTCCGTTCTAGGAAGAATCCTGGTTGTTTCACTCTTCTTCCGTTTAACAATTATTTAGGACAAATTTGTCTTGGGAACTCTCAATGCAGCAGAAATTTGTGTGTACCCTTCTCAAGATCTGTGTCTCCACACAATCCTGTCACTGAGCTCTACGGGCGGTTCTTTCCCTTAGCTTGGTTTTTGCCCTGATATGCAAGGTCAGTTATGTTTCCAAATCATGTCCAATCAGCTGATTGTACCACAGATAAACTTTGCCAAGAAGATCAAGAGAAATGGCAGAACCCCAAAACTAAGTTTTAAGTGCAATAGCAAAGGGTTTAAATACTTATGTCCATGCAAAAGTTTAGTTTTTCCTAGTTACAAAAAAATATTAAAAATGTTCATATTCTGGCTACAAATGTGCAAAAAAGTGAAAGGATCTAAAATCGTTAAATGCATTGTGTATATACGATATTTTTTATTTTACTTTTAACTAAGATAATAAAGTTCTTTTTAATTGAAGTGAACTGCCCTTTAAAAGGAAATCTGCAGCCATAACAACTTATTCCCTATTCACAGGATAGAGGATAAGTGTCTGATCGCGGGGGGGTCAGACCATTGGGACCCCCCCAGGATCTCCTGCATGGGGCTCCGGCCGACACGCCTCCTCTATGTAGTTCTATGGGAGAGACGGGGATGCAACGTTTGTGGCTTCCCGTCTCTCCCATAGAGTTGTATGGGGTGTGGTCGTGGGAGGGGGCACACCATCGACCTCAGTGAGGTCAACCCTACGTGCATTAGCCACTCTCCTAGAGCAGCAATGCCACCGCCCGTTTGAGAGATCGCGGGGGGTCCCAGCAATCTGACCGCTCGTGATCAAACACTTATCCCCAATCCTGTGGATAGGGGATAAGTTGTTAAGGCTGCAGTTGTCCTTTAACATTATATACAGTATCATCTCCACAGTGATACCCCTGTCCTACTTAAGCCATAATGTGGGACACAAATGTTGCTGTGGAAATGAGTGAATTAAAGCACATTTTTTAGCATTTCTCCTGAAGTGCTGAAACCTAAAAATTTTCCCATAAGATTGCCAAAACAGGAGGCAAATACAGTATATGTATGCATTTGTAGATCTAATGCGCAGTATATGCCTTTATGTTTTGGCAAGAATAGGTTAAACAAGATAAATCTATTCTTGTAAACAGGATATTCAACTTTCTAGTTTTGCACTTCATGGAAATTTGAAGTACTTCCAACTATGCGTGGTATTAGGCAACCAATTATGTTTGTTTGTAGTAGCTGGCAGACTGTTGTAATTTGTGATTTTCTATGCAGTGGTCACCTCCAATCCCAAGATATTTTTTTTATGCACACAACTCCATTAATTGTGTTAGAGTTTTCATGATGTATTTCTGTTGATTATATAGCAATGACATTATACAGCCCTGTGACTTTTCACATCAGTGCCTGTTCCCAATGGGGCTTACTACACAGCTCAGAAAAATAAAGGGAACACTAAGATAACACATCCTAGATCTGAATGAACTAATTGTATGAAATACTTTAGTCTTACCCACGCCTGTTTAGTGAGCTACGTGCCCTGATGGACAAATGGAGGTCACAGTATATTTCTTTTTTCGGGCGTATTGCAGCAGTGAAAATTACTATCCTCCCTAAGTTGCTTTACTTTTTCGTGACGCTGCGGGTCCCTTTGGCCGTGCTGCGCTCCTTCCAATCAGCGATTTTACGGTTCATACGGGATGGTAGACGGCACCCCTCCAGATGTCGGTAATGCCGGCAAGCAGGTCTGGTGGTGGGCTGGGTGTCCCGGATGTCACTAAGTACTATTGGGCAGCACATTTATTGCACCTGGCAGCCTGGTCTACTTATCACGCTTAGAGTAAGTGGATGGAGTTGGAGAAATTATGGTTAGCCCCCATCCATCCAAACTCTTTCCTATGGTCTGTCCCGTTCCCCTCCCCTGAATGCCCTCTCCTAGGACTGATGTCTTTCTCTCGTTATGTGTACCTATTGCTTTAGGCTCTTTAGACTTCTCTTTCTCGCCTCTCCAATCTTTTCTTTACCACCCCAACTTCCCTCCTGGTTTGACCTCCAAAATGGTATGGGAATGGGGTGCTAGGGGCCTTTTCTGTTGGGCAGATGTAGTGGACCCGGTACTCATATGCTCCCCTACTTTGACCACTTGGTTGCTCGCTGGGAAGTCCCGAGCTCTGAAGAGGCTCACTATACACAGCTTTGTCGTCACCTCTCTACTGGAGGGAGGCCCTCAGATGAAGGGATTGCTCTCTAGCATATACTCCTATTTACTGTCCCGCCCCCCCACCCGGATGGCCCTCCCCCTCCCATCGTTATATGAACCGTTGGGAGGAAGACCTTAACCTCTTGGGGACACAGTGCATGCATATGCCCTGCATCCCCGATCCTTAAGGACTCAGGGCGTACCTGTACACCCTGAGTGTTTCAGGTCCTCGCCGCTCACCGGATGGGGACCGGTCCAGGATGCCTGCTTAAATCATTCAGCAGGCATCCCGTGCAAATGCTTGGAGTTGTAGTTTTGCAACATCTACAGGGCCACAGTTAGGAGACCACTATACACTGGTGCCCAAATGGTAGCGCTCCAGATGTTGCAAAACGACAACTCTCAGAATGTCCAGGCATGCTGGGAGTTGTAACATCTGTCCCTTCAGATGTTGCAGTACTACAACTCCCAGCATGCCTGGACAGTCTTAGCATGCTGGGAGTTGTAGTTTTGCAACATCTGGAAGAGCACAGTTTGGAGACCACTATACAGGGGTCTCAAAGCTATAGACCTCCAGAAGGGACAGATGTTACAGAACTACAACACCCAGCATGCCTGCTTTGGTATTGTCTTATTTCAAGGCAACAGTATAGGGCCACAAATGGGGCATTTCTGTACTCGGGAAAAATTGCCAAACAAATTTTTGGGGGGCTTTTTCTCATTTTACCCCTTATGAAAAGGTAAAGTTGGGGTCTACACCAGCCTGTTAGTGTAAAAAAAATATATTTTACACTTACATGCTGGTGTTGGCCCATACTTTTCATTTTCACAAGAAGGAAAAGGAAAAAAAAAGACCCCCAAAATTTGTAACGCAATTTCTCCTGAATACGGAAATACCCCATGTGGATGTAAAATGCTCTGCGGACGCACAACAAGGCTCAGGAGTGAGCGCACCATGTACATTTGAGGCCTAAATTGGTGATTTGCACAGGGGTGGCTAATTTTACAGCGCTTCTGACATAAACGCAAAAAAATAAATACCCACACGTGACCCCATTTTGGGAACTACACCCCTTGCGGAATGTAACAAGGGGTATAGTGAGCCTTAACACTCCACAGGTTTTTGACGAATTTTCATTAAAGTTGGATGTGAAAATGAAAAATTTTATTTTCTTCACTAAAATGCTGGTGTTATCCCAAATTTTTCATTTTCACAAGGGGCAATAGGAAAAAAAAGCCCCCCAAAATTTGTAACCCCATTTTTTCTGAGTATATAAATACCCCATGTGTGGACGTTAAGTTTTCTGCGGGCGAACTACAATGCTCAGAAGAGAAGGAGCGCCATTGGGCTTTTGGAGAGCGAATGTGTCTGGAATTGAAGGCCATGTACATTTACAAAGCCCCATGGTGCCAGAACAGTAAACACCCCCCCCCCCCCACGTGTGACCCCATTTTGGAAACTACACCCTCACGTAATGTAATAAGGGGTACAGTCGGCATTTACTCCCCACAGGTGTCTGACAGATTTTTTGAACAGTGGTCCGTGAAAATGAAAAATGTAATTTCTCATTTGCACAGCCCACTGTTCCAAAGATCTGTCAAACTCCAGTGGGGTGTAAATGCTCACTGCACCCCTTATTACATTCTGTGAGGGGTGTAGTTTCCAAAATGTGGGGGGTTTCTGCTGTTCTGGCATCATGGGAGGTTTGTAAATGTACATGGACAATTCCAGCAAAATTCTATCTCCAAAAGTCCAACGGCGCTCCTTCTGTTCTAAGGCCTGTAGTACGCCAGCAGAGCACTTAACATCCACATATGGGGTGTTTTCTTAACCAGGAGAAATTGGGCTTCAAATTGTGGTGTCCATTTTCTCCTATTACCCCTTGTGAAAATAAAAAATTTGGAGAAACACCATCATTTTAGTGTTTAATTTTCAGTTTTCACGTCCAAATTCAATGCAAAGTCGTCAAACACCTCTGAGATGCTAAGGTTTTTTTGCTGTTCTGGCACCCTGGGGACTTTCTAAATGCAACATGCCCCCCAAAAACCATTTCAGCAAAATTTAATTTCAAAAAGCCAAATTTTGCTCCTTCTCTTCTAAGCATTGTAGTGCGCCAGCAGAGCACTTAACGCCCACACAGGGGCGTTTTCTTAATCAGGAGAAATTGGGCTTCAAATTTTGGGGTCCATTTTCTCCTATTTTCCCTTGTGAAAAAGAAAAATTTGGGGTAACACCATCATTTTAGTGTTAAAAATCAAATTTTCCATTTTCACGTCCAACTTCAACGCAAAGTCGTAAAACACCTGTGGGGTGTTAAGGCTCACTATACCCCTTGTTACGTTTCTTGAGGGGTGTAGTTTCCAAAATAATATGCCATGTGTTTTTTTGTTGGGGCTTCCTAAATGCAACATGGCTCCCAAAAAACATGACAACAAAATTTGTTTTAAAAAATCCTAAAGTTGCTCTTTCCCTCTTGAGCCATGTTGTGAGCCCACAGAGCACTTAATGTCAACATATGAGGTATTTACTTACTCGAGAGAAATTGGGCTACAAATTTTGGGGGGCTTTTTCTCCTTTTACCACTTTTAAAATTAAAAAAAATGGGGCTATAAGAAAATGTTAGTGTAAAAAATGCAGATTTTGATTTTTCTGCTCCACTTTGCTGCACCTAAAAGGGTTAACACTTTTTGAATGTCATTTTGAAAACTTTGAGGGGTGTAGTTTCTATAATGGGGTTATTTATGGGGTGTTTCTCAAAGAAAGGCCCCTCAAATCCAGTTCAAACTTAACTGGTCCCTGAAAAAACTTTGAAGCCCTCTAATGTCTTCAAAAAGTTAAAATAGGTCAATTTTATGATGCCAACATAAAGTTGACATATTGTATTTGGGAATCAATATAAAATTTATTTGCAATATCCATTTTCCTTTCAAAGTTTCAAAGTTCGAAAAATGCTAAATTTTCATGAAATTTTGTGATTTTACACCAAGGATGCAAGTTATGAAAAAAATTTACCGCTATGTTAAAGTAGAATATGTCACGAAAAAACAATCTCGGAATCAGAATAATCGGTAAAAGCATCCCAGAGTTATTAATGCATAAAGTGATAGTGGTCAGAATTGCAAAGAAAGGCTCAGTCCTTAAGGTGAAAAAGGGCTCAGTCCTTAAGGGGTTAACACTCCTATCACTCTCCCTCAATGGCGGCTGATTTGGGAGCGCGCCTCAAAGGTTTCTATCTGTACTGCATATAGAGAGACTCAATATAAGATGCTCATGGGATGGTATCATACCCCGGCCCTGCTAAATAGGCTGAATCCCGCTATCCCTCCTCAATGCTGGCGTTGTGGGGTGGGTTTGGGTACAGTGTTCCACATTTTCTGGACTTGTCCTCTGATACTCCCCTATTTGGCTCTAGTGGGAAGGCTAGTCCAGGCAGTATTGGGTGTCCAGGTCCCTGCTGATCCTTTGGTCTTTTCTGCTGCACCTGTCTTCTAGGGTCTTACCCCAGAAAATGCGTTTAAAGGGGTATTCCAGGAATATATATATTCCTGGAATACCCCTTTAAACGCATTTTCTGGGGTAAGACCCTAGAAGACAGGTGCAGCAGAAAAGACCAAAGGATCAGCAGGGACCTGGACATCCAATACTGCCTGGACTATATATCTCAACTGGCTCCAGAAAGTTAAACAGATTTGTAAATTACTTCTATTAAAAAATCTTAATCCTTTCAGTACTTATGAGCTTCTGAAGTTAAAGGAGAACTACGGGATTGAAAGATGTATCCCCTATCCTAAGGATAGGGGATAAGTTTCAGATCGCAGGGGGTCCGACAGTACTTATGAGCTTCTGAAGTTAAGGTTGTTCTTTTCTGTCTAAATCCTCTCTGATGACACCTGTCTCGAGAAACGCCCAGTTTAGAAGAGGTTTGCTATGGGGATTTGCTTCTAAACTGGGCGTTTCCAGAGACAGGTGTCATCAGAGAGGATTTAGACAGAAAAGAACAACCTTAACTTCAGAAGCTCATAAGTACTGAAAGGATTAAGATTTTTTTAATAGAAGTAATTTACAAATCTGTTTAACTTTCTGGAGCCAGTTGATATATATATATATATATAAAAAAAAAAAAAACATCCCCAAGTTCTTGGCTATATGGGATCCGTGGGATAGTTTCACAGATAGACAGCCCCCGTAGGCTTTCTGCCTCCTCCTTCGGACCTACTTTACTTCCTTTTCACTGTCCATTTCCTTTTGTGGCTTCCCCTGTTAGTGCCCCTCCCTTCTTTGTTCGTCTGGTGTTGTTGTTGTGTCTGTGCTCTCTTCATGTTTCCCCCCCCCCCTTTTTCTTTTTCCCTTTTCTTCCTTTTATCTTTTTAGTGCTAAAAAAAAGAAATACTTTAGTCTTTACATAGTTGAATGTGCTAACAAAATCACAAAAATTATCAATGGAAATCAAATTTTATCAACCCATGGAGTTATGGCGGCTCCACAGTATCTAACGGTAGACCCCCCCCCCCCCCACGCTGGGGAACTAATCATATGTGACCCACGTGCGCTGCTCTGCTTCTCTAAACCCCCCCCCCCCCCCCCCAATGAATTATCAGCCACAGCCCCAATGTGCGCTATCCTCCACATTGGGGAACTAATCATCTGTGATCCGTGGGTGCTACTCCTCCCGTACTCCTGCGAGTCGCCGGCGCTGGAAATGATTAATAAAGGACATCTGTACTAATTTTACATATTCCTGTGCCCAGGCTGCAAAAATAAACAAAATAAACTTTGACTCACCTTCCTACATTCCCCCGGTATCGGCCTCACTGTTCCCTGCTGCGATCTTCATGTTGCTTCCTGGGGACGGGAACGTCACAGCGTATCACCGGCCGCAGCGATGTCCCGCACCGGCGGTGATAGGCTGAGTGCACTGTCATGTAAGGAGCCCGCCGGCTCCTTACATGTCAGTGCGCTCAGCCTATCATGTCATGTAAGGAGCTGGCTGGCTCCTTACATGACCGTGCGCTCAGCCTGAAAATTAATATCTTCCAGAATTTAAAAAACGGTATTCGGTATGAACCGGTATATCGCCCAGAACTACCATGGAGGTCTGGATATGGAGTCACATGTAAAATCAAAGTGTAAAACCCCACTACAGGCTGATACAACGTTGATGTAACGTTCTTAAAACAAGTCAAAATTAAGCTCAGTAGTGTGTGTGTGTGTGTTTGTGTGTGTGTTTGTGTGGCCTCCATGTGCCCGTATAACGTCCCTACAATGCCTGGGCATGCTCCCGATTATCAACTCTGGACAGTCTGTGGTGCAACATGGCGTTGGTAGATGGAGCGAGACATGATGTCCCAGATGTGCACAATCGGATTCAGCTCTAGGGAACGGGCGGGCCAGACCACAGCATCAATGCCTTTCTCTTGCAGAAACTGATGACACACTCCAGCCACATGAGGTCTAGCATGAGGGCTCATTTTTGCACAGTGATCTGTACTTTTTATTTATACCATATTTGCTTATATAAAAGTGAATACATTTTTTATAAATTTTTTTGGAATAAAATGTTATAAAAAGCAGCTATTTTGGACTTTTTTTTTCGTTCACCGTACGGTATCATTAATATTTTAATTTTAATAGTTCAGATATTTACGCACACGGCGATACCAAATATGTATATAAGTTTTTGTTATTTTTTTAACACTTTTTGGGGGTGAAATAGGGAAAATGGGACAATTTACGTTTTTATTGGGGGAGGGAGTTTTTCAAATTTTTAATTTTTTTTTACTTTTATTTTTACACTTTAATAGTCCCCATAGGGGACTATTTAAAACAATCATTTGATTGCCAATACTATTCAGTGCTATGCATAGGACATTTTCTGCTCTGGTCTGCTCGATCGCAGACCAGAGCAGAAGACCTGTGGAAGGCAGTGGAGGCAGGTGAGGGGACCTCCGTCTGCCTTTCTGGATGATCGGATCACCGCGGCAGCGCTGCGGCCGATCATCCATTTTAGTGACCGCGATGCTGCATATGCCGTGATCTGTACTGATCACGGCATCAGAGGGGTTAATGGCAGACATCCGCGCAATCGCGGATGTCCGCCATTACGGCGGGTCCCTGGCTGCTATCAGCAGCTGGGACCTGCCGAGCATGACCCGAGCATCG
The DNA here is from genome assembly GCF_029499605.1 of Hyla sarda. Lineage (NCBI taxonomy): Eukaryota > Metazoa > Chordata > Amphibia > Anura > Hylidae > Hyla > Hyla sarda. The sequence goes on along the minus strand of NC_079193.1, from coordinate 228,007,658 downwards.
CTCCGAAGCTCGCAGTTATGCAGAGGACATAAATGTACGTCCTGGTGCGTTAAGTACCAGCTCACATTTATGTCCGGTGTTGTTAAGGGTCAGCAAATTAATATTGTAATGTTGTGTAAGGGTGTATTTACAAGTACAGTATCCTGCGGATATTTGATGCTACATATACAAAGCTATCTTCATTCAATTAGTTCACACATATAGGATCTGCTGCATATTTTTTGCAGCTGATATTGCTACCCATTGAAGTTAATAGGTAGCAAAATCAGCTGCACAAAATATCCGGCAAAAATATGCAGCAGATCCTGTACATGTGAATGTACCCCAAGGGTCTATGCACATGTACAGTATCCTTCGCATATTTGATGCACAGGATTTGAAGATGTGTTTAGTTTACATTGAAATCTGCAGCTTCACAACCTGTGCATACATGTGAATAGTGAGTGGGAATGTGGGTACTAACATTTAAATACATTTATCTAAAACAAATGGAAAAAAATACTGACTTTTCCATGCACTATTTCTGCTCCTGTCAACTTCCCCAAATAGTATTGTATGTAGATGCATGAATGTAGCTTATCTACATTAAAACCGATAGTATAACATAATAATGAAGAAGGTAGATAAATACTTACATCTAGGTTCTGTAAGCAATACCAACAGAATGTGTGCTTGCAATTTTTGCACATCATTTGTGCACAGCCTTCATTCCTCTCAATATAAATATGACAAACAGGACATTGCTTGATACAAGCATCTACATCTGCACCAACAAGGACCCTGGGAGAAAGAAGGAAAGTAAAAACAAGAGAAATCAGTGATTACACAACATTGCTCATCAATAAGGGAATAAATGGTCTGTGTGAATTTTACAGAAAATAAGAGTCAAAAGGTTGATGTGACAGGTATAGGCCGATTTCACACTATAAAAATATTTCCATCATGAACGCCCGTTATAAAAAGCCTGGAAATCGGCAGTTATACGGCCGGTACAAAATCACTAACGGCCGTTAGAAAATCCTATTATAGTCTATGGGATTTATCTAATAGCCGTTTTAACCCATTATCGCCCGTTATTAATAACTGCCGTTATTTTGTGACAAGCGAATGAACGGGCGAAATAGTGCATGCACTAATTCTCCTGTTACTATCTATCAGCAGGCATCCCGTGCCAATGCCCAGGGAGGGCGATCGCTGCAAATCGCCGGTGAATTCACACCGGCAAATTCGTGTCATACAGGTCTCCACTCACCCAGAAAATAAGGGGGACCCAAAATTCGTAACGCAATTTCTCCTGAGTACTAAAATACCCATTATGTGGGCGTAAAATGCTCTGCGGACGCACAACATGACTCAGGAGTGAGAGCGCACTATGTACATTTGAGGCCGAAATTGGCGATTTGCACAGGGGTGGCTGATTTTACAGTGGTTCTGACAAACGCAAAAAAATACCCACGTGACCCCATTTTGGAAACTACACCCCTCACGGAACGTAACAAGGGGTATAGTAAGCCTTAACACCCCACAGGTGTTAAAAGAATTTTAGTTAAAGTTAGATGGGAAAATAAAGTTAAAGTTGAATGGGAAAAAATAAATACATTTTCTTCACTAAAAGGCTGGTGTTACCCTAGATTTTTCATTTTCACAAGGGAAAATAGGAAAAAAGCCCCCCAAAATTTGTAACCCCATTTCTTCTGAGTAAGAACATACCCCATATGTGCATGTAAAGTGCTCTGCGGGTGAACTACAATGCTCAGAAGAGAAGGAGCGCCACTGGGCTTTTGGAGAGAAAATTTGTCCGGAATTGAAGGCCACATGTGTTTACAAAGCCCCCACACTGCCAGAACAATGGACGCCCCCCCACATGTGACCCCATTTTGGAAACTACACCCCTCAGAACGTAATAAGGGGTGCAGTGAGCATTTATGTCCAACAGGTGTCTGACATTTTTGAAACAGTGGTACGTGAAAATGAAAATTGTAATTTTTCATTTGCACAGCCCACTGTTCCAAAGATCTGTCAAATGCCAGGGGGGTGTAAATGCTCACTGCACCCCTTATTAAATTCTGTGAGGGGTGTAGTTTCCAAAATGGGGTCACATGAGGGGAGGGGGGGGGGGTCCACTGTTCTGGCACCATGGGGGGCTTTGTAAATGCACAAGGCCCCCAACTTCAATTCCAACCAAATTCTCTCTCCAAAAGATCAGTGGCGCTCCTTCTCTTCTGAGCATTGCAGTTCGCCAGCAGAGCACTTGATGTCCATACATGGGGTATTTCCAAATGGGGTTACAAATTTTGGGGGGCATTTTCTTCCAATACCCTTTGTAAAAATGGTAAATTTGGGGAAAAGACTGCACTTTAGAGAAAAAATTTATTTTCTTCATTTACACATCCCACTTTAAACAAAAAGTCGGCAAACACCTGTGAGGTGTTAAGGCTCACTTGACCCCTTGTTACGTGCCTTGAGGGGTTTAGTTTCCAAAATAGTATGCCATGTGGGGGGTTTGCTGTTCTGACACAATAGGGGCTTCCTAAATGTGACATGCCCCCAAAAAACCATTTCAGCAAAATTCCCTCTCCAAAATCCCATTATCGCTCCTTCCCTTCTGAGCCTTCTACTGTGCCCGCCGAACACTTGACATACACATATGAGGTATTTCCTTACTCAAGAGAAATTGGGTTCCAAAGTAACATTCAAAAAAACTGGGTCTACAAGAACATGCAAGTGTAAAAAATGAAGATCTGGAATTTTCTCCTTCAATTTGCTGCTATTCCTGTGAAACACCTAAAGTGTTAACACAATTACCGAATGTCATTTTGAATACTTTGATGGGTGCAGTTATTATAATGGGGTCATTTATGGGGTATTTCTAATGTGAAGGCCCCTCAAATCCACTTCAAAACTGAAACGGTCCCTGAAAAATTCAGATTTTGAAAATTTAGCACTGATCAGTGTTATCGGTCATCTTCTGCTCTGGTCGAACTCAGACCAGAAGACCCCTGGAGATGGCCGGCAGCGCTGCGGGTGATCCGATCATCCATTTTAGTGACCGTATTGCCGCAGATGCCATGATCTGTATTGATCACGGAATCTAGGGGTTAATGGCACACATCAGCATGATGGCTGATGTGCGCCGTTACCGGTGGGTCCCTGGCAGCTGATAGGATCTGCCGCGCATGACCCGAACACTGGTCCGATGCTCGTGGCCATGTGCAGGACGTAAATGTATGTCCTGGTGCGTTAAGTACCACCGCACCAGGACGTACATTTACATCCATTGTCATTAAGGGGGTTAAAAAGGATTGTCTCATTACTTAATAAAGTATATCCGTTTGTGTTTTGCAAACTTGTTTAGTCAACCTGTTTGTGTATCTGTCATTAAGAAAAAAATATATTCAGACGTGTCAAATGGAAGGAACTGAATGGAGAGGCCTAGCAACAAAATAAAAACTTTATATATATGATTTTATTATAATACTGACCACATATCTATTTTAAATCCCCAGCCTTACCTTTTGTTAAAAGTGCGTCTGAGAAGATATCTTTATATACCTTTGTCTTTACAAAATACATAAAATATGTAGGTTTCCAAACACATTTCTGAAGAGAGTGGTCAATCTCATTAAGAGCGCAACTAAATTCTAGTTGGCTCAGACTATAGGAAGAACCCTGGATGTCTAGAACCATTTACAATAGGAAACCCAGGCTTGCTGAAGCCATATACTGTGGGAAACCATGGCTGGATGAAGTAATTTACAGTGGGGTGCTCTGGCTGACTAGAGCAGTCTACAGTTGGCAACTCCTTTGTAAACTTGCAGAGCTTTCCTCTGTACCTGGCACAGGCAATTGCAGTTGTTCCACGAGTATTAGTGAAATAACACATTTTTAATGTATTTTAGTAGGTTTGTTTGTAAAGCTTCTAAGTTGATACTGAAGCAGAATTATTTTCAAGTAATTATATTTTGTCCAAAGAATGAGTTGTTTTAATAATTTCTCTTTTGTTTTTTTTTTTAAATAAGCATTACACATTGTTTAGAAGATCCTGATATTATTTAAGTTTCTATAGAAGTTGCAATACATCAATATGACCAGATAGAAAACATGTAGCTGTTTGGTGGGTAATTAATAGGAGGTATCAGTTTCTACAAACCACTTCTGGTTCTTTACAACATTCTAAGGCTACTTTCACGTGAAAAACCTACGCTTGTGGAAAACCGTACAACTAGTATGCCAATGTGACCCCCATATGATAAACTTATGTTATTTTTGTGCCACTAAAAAAATAAGTCTTTACAATTTTTCATCCAGAAAAAAAACAAAACAGCTTATCCTCACAAATGTACAGATTATAGTCTCTTTTTGGGTCCAATAGTTTTAAGGACGACACTGAAATTCTATTCACGAGCACCACCCACTACATAGTTATATACAATAGATCCCTTAACCTGTTAAGGACCAACGGCGTACAGGTACGCCTTTGCTTCCTGGTACGTAAGGACCAAGGGCGTACCTGTACGCCCGTTGGAATTTCGGTCCCCGCTGTGCGCCGGACATGAGGTATGTCCTTACTCCAAAGAAATGTATTTACACATTTACAATGACAGTTTTTATAATGGGGTCATTTGTGGGGTATTTCTAATAAGAAGGCCCTTCAAATCCGCTTCAAAACTTAACTGGTCCCTGAAAAATTCCGCTAATGAAAATTTTGTGAAAAATTGGAAAATTGCTGCTATACTTTGAAGCCCTCTGATGTTACAGTTACATAGTTAGTACGGTTGAAAAAAAAGACATACGTCCATCAAGTTAAACCAGGGAATTGAAGGGTAGGGGTGTGGCGCGATATTGGGGAAGGGATGGGATTTTATATTTCTTCATAAGCATTAATGTTATTTTGTTCCAGGAATGTATCTAATCCTGTTTTAAAGCTGTTAATTTTTCCTGCTGTGACCAGTTCCTGAGGTAGACTGTTCCATAAGTTCACAGTTCTCATGGTAAAGAAGGCGTGTCGCCCCTTGAGACTAAACTTTTTCTTCTCCAGACAGAGGGAGTGCCCCCTCGTCCTTTGGGCGGGTTTAACCTGGAACAGTTTTTCTCCATATTTTTTGTATGGGCCATTAATATACTTATATACATTTATCATATCCCCCTTAAAAGTCTCTTCTCAAGACTAAACAATTGTAACTCCTTTAATCGCTCCTCATAGCTAAGATGTTCCATGCCCCATATTAGTTTAGTCGCACGTCTCTGCACCCTTTCAAGCTCCGCAGTGTCCCTTTTATGGATTTGTGCCCAAAACTGAACAGCATATTCCAGGTGAGGCCGTACCAATGCTTTATAAAGGGGGAGTATTATGTCCCTGTCCCTCGAGTCCATGCCTCTTTTTATACATGACAATATCCTGCCGGCCTTGAAGGCAGCAGCCTGACATTGCATGCTATTCTGTAGTCTGTGATCTACAAGTACACCCAGATCCTACTCTACCAGTGACTCTGCCAGTTTAATCCCCCCTAAGACATACGACTCATGCATGTTATTAGTACCCAGATGCATAACTTTACATTTATCCACATTTAACCTCATTTGCCAAGTGGATGCCCAGACACTTTGTCTATCCAAGTTATCTTGTAACCTATACACATCCTCTATAGACTGTACCGTGCTACAAAGCTTGGCGTCATCCAAAAATGTCTTCCAAAAGTAAAAACATGTCAACTTTATGATGCAAATATAAAGTAGACATATTGTATATGTGAATCAAGATATAATTTATTTGGAATATTAAGTTTTCTTACAAGCAGAGAGCTTCAAATTTAGAAAAATGCAAAATTTTTATATTTTTTCATCAAATTTTGGAATTTACCACTAAAAAATTTACCACTAACAAAGTAGAATATGTCACAAAAAAAAAAAAATCTCGGAATCAGAATGAAAGGTAAAAGCATCCCAGAGTTATTAATGCTTAAAGTGAAAGTGGTCAGATGTGCCTGGTCCTTAAGGTGTTAAAGTAATTATTTTACTTTTATTTCAGCATATTTGTTTGTGTTATTTATTTGTATCTATGTAGTCCTTTAGACTAGATTTGTTACCTTGAAACCAATGTATCCAGTGACATAGCCAGTCAGACTTTTTTTTTTCTAATGAATACCACAAGGGTAGGGTAGTTATTAGATGCAAACGTAGCCCAAGTATGGCTGTATGTGCACCGGGCACAGAACAAAACAATAATTTCCTATGAATTAATCATTATGATAATGAAGGTTAAATCAAGTTACCCTTTTTCAGGTTGTACAGCTGGCTGCTTTTCTTGACACACATGTTCAGGGTGCCAGGTTCTTTTGCAGGCAGAGCAAAATTTTATAAGGCAAACATGGCAGTCCACTGATACAGGCAAACCAGAATCACTTCGCTCAACTTGGCATACTGTTTGGCAGTCTGCAGTAGGACACCATGTTCGACCAGGGTCAAGATGAACTTCTGAAATAGAATAACAACCAGAAAAGAAGCTTTTACCATAAACCCTGTAAAATGTCATTCACATATACATACACACACACACATATTAATATATATATATATATATATATATATATATATATATATATCTCAAGCATTGTAGGTAAAATATATCATATTTATAATAAGATGCTTATCATAAGCATGTGTATGTTTGTTAAAGAATAACCTTCACATCTGTCTTCAACTTCAATATACTTCATAGCATGTGCAGAAAGGTAAAATGGGGAACAGTTCTTCCACTAAAGCTGTCTAAAGGGAAGGTGTTATCTCAAAATAATTTATTGCTAAAATCAAGTTTTCATGTTAAACATATTTAAGAATTCTTAGTGATTTTTTTATTTTTTATTTTACTATCTATATCTTAAAATCATCCTGAAATCCTGCAGTTTTCATTCTGGCCACTAGGCTGGGACTTTCTTTCTGTACAGATCACTTTCCAGAAGTTTCCTATTTATCACAGGCAGGATTACAATGAAAGGTAACATAAATGGATAAGACAAATTATTTTTACAATTGAGCCCCTGCAAAGGTTACATAGCATGTCCAGAAGCCTTTCCAATTCATATCAATGGGACTGCTCCTCTATATGGGGCTAGCTGTAAAGCAGTGATATGCAAAGTGGGCGATATTGCCCCCAGTGTGGCCTGGAACATTAGAGGGTGGGGGGTTGTAACCATGAGTGCAATTGAGGTTGTTGAATAAAATAAGAGGGCAGTGGAATCATAGAATCATAAAAAAAAACGTTCATGCATTTGCTTCCTCAGTTGTAACAGTTAATAATCACTTGTCAATCAATTCTGAGCTCGAGTCATGTATAAAATTAAGTGTGATAAGTATTTAACATTTAAATTTATATTTAAATGGGCACTCATTAAAAAAATTTTTGCTATTGCACTACTTAAGGTAAATAAAAAAATCTCTTTTTTAAATTACGTTTTCTATGTTTTATTTGTGTTTAAAAAAGCTGCTTCAGATGATGTCACAGCCTGCTGGGTAACGCCCCTTCCCAGTCTGTGAATCTGACCAAGACCAAGCAGAAAATACAGAGCAATATCAATGTAGAGAACTAAAAAAAATAAAAAATAAAGGCAGGGGGTTGTTTATTATGATGGGGGCAATGAACTGGGAGGATTATAACATTTAACAAGATCATGAGAGGTACTCTTTAATACCTTTCCGGAAATGGACGTCCACACGCTGTATGACGCGCACTCAGGTGAGCGCGCATCATACCCTCTGGGTCCCGGTTGCTATCAGCAACCGGGACCCACGGCAAATGCCAGACATCACCGATCAGGCCGATGTCCGGCATTAACCCTTTAAATGCCGGGATAAAAGTTCATTGTGGCATCTAATAGTGGTTAATCCCATTCTCGCTTAGCTCGGTGAGCTGATTGGGACTGCTGCGGCGAAACCGCAGCATCCGGATCAGCTGAGAGGATGGGGGGGGGGGCTGGTCTCTTACCTTCCCTTTCTGCCGTCCGATCGGTGCTCCAGCCTTGCGTTCAGCTATGCTAGGCTGAAGCAATGGAGCATCGATAACACTGATCAACGCTCTTCTATGGAGAAGCATTGATCAGTGTATGCAATCTAAAGATTATATGGTATAGTCCCCTATTGGGACTAAAAATAAATAAAGTGTTAAAAAAAATAAATGAAAAAAGTAAATAAATATGCATTAACCCCTTCCATAATAAAAGTTTAAATCACACCCTTTACCCAATTTTTCAAATAAAAAAAATGTAAAAAAAAAAATATAAAACCTAAAACATTTGTCATATCACCGTGTGCAAAAATATCCAAACTATTAAAATATCATGTTAATTAAAGAGCACGGTCAAAAGGCGCAGCAAGCGTAAAAAAATTCCACAGTCCAGAAACGTGTATTTTTAGTCACTTCATATACTAGATAAAAAAAATAAATTAGAGATAGATAGATATATATATATATATATATATATATATCTCAAAATCATCGGTAGTTGCAGTATCTTGTAATACCTTTTTATATTGGACTAACAAGATTTTGTAGAGACAAGCTTTCGGGATTCCTCCCTTTATCAAGACATAAGCATTTCTGAGCTCACAAGGAGAAAACACAGGTTCTATCTCACAAAATATGCAGGGGTTAAAACAACATTAGTGGAGAATGGACATTAAGTTGGGCCATAAATTGTATAACAATAGGACGATAGATACAGATAAGGATGAGGAGGAGGGGGGGGCTGGAGAGCAGAGGTGAGAATAGTGGTTACGCTGGACAGACAATTTTACTATAGAGCCATAGACTGAAGATAAGACTAGACAGGGGAGGGGGAGCAGGGGTGTGATGGTGTTAGAGCAGGGAGAGGGTAGAGAGTTTAGCAAAGGTTATAGGAAATTTTGATAATGGGATAAGAAGCTTAAATCCACATTAAGTCCTCTGTTCTTGGAGTCATAAAGAACTATCATTTTGGCTTCAAATGTCTTTCTTTCCTGGGTGTTCTTGAAGTTTCCTTTCAGGATCTTGATTTTGAGGTCCTGTAGGGAGTGACCTGTTTGAGTGAAGTGGTGTCCAACTGGGGTGCAATAGTCCTTTTCTCTATGGTTGTTGATGGACGATCTGTGGAGGTTCATCCTTTTATTGAGTGGCTGACTGGTCTCACCAATGTAACATCCCAGGTCACACTTGGTGCATTGTATCATGTAGACTACATTCTCTGTGGTGCAGGAGTATTGTCCCTTGATGTTGTATGTCTTGTTGTTGTGGGAGGCCTCAGAATTTGTGCAGATGTGTTGACAGAGTTTACAGCGCGGTTTGGCACAGGGTTTGGTCCCATTGTCTGTATCTGATGTGTCTGTGGGTAGTTTCCTATTGACCAGCTTTTGTTTTAAGTTGGGTGGTTGTCTGAAGGCCAAGATGGGTGGTTCAGGAAAGATTTGCTTTAACACCTCATCTTCTGCTAGTATTGGCTGCAGGTCCTTGATGATTTTGCGTATTTCCTCAAGGGTGGGATTGTATGTGGCTACCAGTGGTATGTGTGATGAGGTTTGTTTCTCTCTGTATTGCAGCAGGTGTTCACGTGGTGTTTGAAGAGCAGAGTGGATTTTCTTATGGATGGTCCTTGGTTTGTAACCTTTTTGTTTAAATTTCTCAGCTAGCGTTTGTAGATGTGTGTCTCTGTCATCAGGGTTGGAGCAGATGCGGTGGTACCTGATGGCTTGGCTGTATATTATGCCTTTCTTGGTGTGGGACGGATGGGAACTTGAATTGTGTAGATAGCTGGATCGGTCTGTGGGCTTTCTGTATACAGATGTCTGTATTGTGTCCTTGTTTATAGTTACAGTGGTGTCCAGAAAGTTTACACTTTCTGTAGAGAAGTCCATTTTGAGTTTGATGGATGGATTAAATGTGTTGAAGGCATCATGAAATTGTTTGAGTTTATCCTCTCCTTCAGTCCAAACAATGAAAATATCATCAATGTATCTGTAGTATCTGTAGGGTTTGTGAATTTGGGTATTCAGGAATCGCTCTTCAAGGTCAGCCATGAACAGATTGGCATATTGTGGTGCCATATTGGTCCCCATAGCAGTTCCCATCATCTGTAGGTATATTTCATTGTTGAAGCTGAAGTAGTTGTGTGTGAGAATGAATTTAACAAAAAGGTTACAAACCAAGGACCATCCATAAGAAAATCCACTCTGCTCTTCAAACACCACGTGAACACCTGCTGCAATACAGAGAGAAACAAACCTCATCACACATACCACTGGTAGCCACATACAATCCCACCCTTGAGGAAATACGCAAAATCATCAAGGACCTGCAGCCAATACTAGCAGAAGATGAGGTGTTAAAGAAAATCTTTCCTGAACCACCCATCTTGGCCTTCAGACAACCACCCAACTTAAAACAAAAGCTGGTCAATAGGAAACTACCCACAGACACATCAGATACAGACAATGGGACCAAACCCTGTGCCAAACCGCGCTGTAAACTCTGTCAACACATCTGCACAAATTCTGAGGCCTCCCACAACAACAAGACATACAACATCAAGGGACAATACTCCTGCACCACAGAGAATGTAGTCTACATGATACAATGCACCAAGTGTGACCTGGGATGTTACATTGGTGAGACCAGTCAGCCACTCAATAAAAGGATGAACCTCCACAGATCGTCCATCAACAACCATAGAGAAAAGGACTATTGCACCCCAGTTGGACACCACTTCACTCAAACAGGTCACTCCCTACAGGACCTCAAAATCAAGATCCTGAAAGGAAACTTCAAGAACACCCAGGAAAGAAAGACATTTGAAGCCAAAATGATAGTTCTTTATGACTCCAAGAACAGAGGACTTAATGTGGATTTAAGCTTCTTATCCCATTATCAAAATTTCCTATAACCTTTGCTAAACTCTCTACCCTCTCCCTGCTCTAACACCATCACACCCCTGCTCCCCCTCCCCTGTCTAGTCTTATCTTCAGTCTATGGCTCTATAGTAAAATTGTCTGTCCAGCGTAACCACTATTCTCACCTCTGCTCTCCAGCCCCCCCCCCTCCTCCTCATCCTTATCTGTATCTATCGTCCTATTGTTATACAATTTATGGCCCAACTTAATGTCCATTCTCCACTAATGTTGTTTTAACCCCTGCATATTTTGTGAGATAGAACCTGTGTTTTCTCCTTGTGAGCTCAGAAATGCTTATGACTTGATAAAGGGAGGAATCCCGAAAGCTTGTCTCTACAAAATCTTGTTAGTCCAATAAAAAAAAGGTATTACAAGATACTGCAACTACCGATGATTTAGCTTTTTGCATCACTGGACTAATACGGCTATTCCTAACTAATGTATTATATATATATATATATATATATATATATATATATATATATATATATATACACATACATATATATACACATATACATATATATACATATACATATACATATACATATACATATATATATATACACATATATATACACATATACATATATACATATATATATATATATACAAAGTGGTCCCGATAAAAACTTCAGATCACGGCGCAAAAAATCCCTATATACGGAAAAATAAAGTTTTAGGGGTCAGAAATGGACAATTTTAAACATACTAATTTATGTAGTATAATAAAATAAAACCTATTTAAATTAGGTATCTTTGTGATCGTATGGACCTACAGTATAAATCTAAGATGTCATTTTTATCCAACAGTGTACGGCCTGGAATCGGAAGCCCCCACAATTTACACTTTTTTTTATTTTGCCCCACAAATATTTATTTTCTGGTTTTGCCGTATAATTTGTGGTGAAACGATTAAGGTCATTATACAGTAAAATTTGTGGCGCAAAAAACAAGCCCTCATATGGTCTGTAGATGGAAAACAAAGCATTATGATTTTTAGAAGGTGAGGAGGAAAAGACAAAAGTACAAAAATGAAAAAAGGCCCGAGAGGGAAGGCGTTAGTATCTTCAAACTTTACAGATTAGGGATCACATGCAAAGTATTTATACATTTGCTTACATATCTAACATAAGATTTGGCAACTTCTAGTCTGAAAAACGCTGCATTTTTTAGACTATAAGACAAATTTTAGCAAGAGAAAAAAAAATCTTGCTAAAAAGTGATTGTATCTTATAGTCCACAGTCAGAGTAATTCAGCAGTGGGTTGGAAAAGATTGATATAATCCTAGGAGACTCTCTCCTACCACTGTATCCACCTTTTCCAGCCCACCGGAGCACCTGAAAGCTGAACTAATTTATGCAGGCTTAAGTCAGCAAACGCTGAGAAGTTTGTGACGAATCGAATTACTGTAAGTTCGCTCATCTCAACTGACTAAAATGAATGGGAAAGGTTTCTGGACATGCTCTATGACATGTACAAAGCCCTTTCAACAAGAAGTAGAAAGCAGAGCTATGAACATTTATTGTCTTCTCTAAATACTGTTTTTTTTTACATTTCACATTTTAATTGCCAAATCTCTGAATTTTCCACCTACACGGCCATATACGAGCTTGTTTTACGCTGGACTAATTGTGTTTTCTAATGACATTTTTTTTTTTTTTTTTTAACCAACTTTTTATAGTGCACTTAACTAGAAATATTTATTAAAAAAAAAATTCCATTATCTGTATTGTAAATAATTTTTTTTTTTTTTTAGATGGAACATTTTAACGGGTTTTGATAAATTTTTTTTTCCTGGTACACGAGCTGATAAAAAAAATTAATAAATAAGTCAAATTTTTGAACGCAATATATTTTTTTAATAGCTTGAGCAATATCAAACAGGTTTTATTTTTTTTTGTTTACTTTTTTAATTTATAAAATAGGAAAGGGGGAAGAATTTACATTTTTATTAGGGGAGAGGCTTGTTTATATTTTACCCTGTAAAAACATTGGGCATTGGTAGTGCTCTGGTAAGTTGACAGGACCACTCAGAAATGCGCCATTTCATAGACGACACTGCATTCTGTGCGGAGTACACAGAAGGAATGGACATTTTTTTTTTTTTTTTTAAGTGGCACATTAAACAGATAAACATGTCATTGTGGGTATCATTTTAATCGTATTGACCCACAGTAAACTACGGCCACCCTCCTGTCTCGGACCACCTTGATCTTGCTGTGGTGGGTCCAATAAGTGCTCCCAAACACTCAGCAACTGCAATTTTAGGTTTTAAATGCCATGATCAGCATAGCAGGGGTTACTTAAAGCAGCATGTAATCACATGACAAATATTTATGAAGAGACTGCTGAAAAGTGATCTGTCCAGAATAGTAGTCCCAGTGGCTTAGTAGCTTAGGAACAGCAACATTCTTAGTGAAAAGATTTCTTTAAAAAAAAAAAAAAAAACTATCAATGCATTTAGAATTTGGTTCAGAAAATAAAAGAAAATAAAGAGGACATACCTCGTTCAAGTTTTAAACGCTGATACAAATGTAGCTGTTCAATGGATACTAAGCAGGCAATCTAGGAGAAAAAAAAAAAGGCCAGCATAAGTTTCAAAGAAGCACTGAAAAGCCTACAATTTGCTTGTAAAAGTAATACATGGCCGCAGACAATAAAAAAATACACAGGTTAGAAGACTTGCCATCACAGATTACAAACATGCAATAAATTACAAAACATTAGATAATAGAAGAGCTTCTTACAAATACAATACAGTAACTGCACAACTGCCAAGCCCCCTCCCGTAGACTTACATTGAGGCCCCCTGCTGTGACATCATGATACTCCGTCCCCTGTATTGCCCATCAGGCACAGAGCGAAGTTTGCTCTGTGCAGCAGATGACAGGGTGCTGCAGGAGAAATCTTGGGGGGTTCCCAGCGGCGGGACCCCTGCGAGCATACATCTTATCCCCTATTCTTTGGATAGAGGAAAAGATGTATAGGGGCGGAGTACCCCTTTAAAACCATGTGACAAAATCTACATGACTTTTCTGTGATATTACAGGTACGCTTTAACAAAAAAAATGTATCACAATTTTTTTAGTCCCCATAGGATATTACCTGCATTCTTTTGATTTCAAACAATGGGCAATGCTTTGCAATGGCATAGCATTGATCAGTGGTATCAGTGCTTCACTTATACAGACATGCTGTCTGTATACTTCGAGTGCTCATCTGATGGCACGGAGGCAGGTAAGGACCCTCCGGTCATCATATCAGTTCACTAGGATCCTGCAATTTCCCAGCAGAGACCCTGAGCTTTTAAACTTTTAAATCAACTTTGATCTTGGCATCTAAATGGTTAATGCCTGACATCAGCCTGATCGAGGATGTCCGGCATTAGCCCTGGGTCCTTCAGGGGTTAAATCATTATCAGCTCTGGCCAATGATTGGTTGCACCAGTCCCATATCTGCATATTGACTACAGGTACGCCCTTGGTCCTTAAGTACCAGGGATTAAGTACCTTGGTCCTTAGGAGGTTAATCACAAGCTCTATATTTAGCTACACCTGTGTATTATCACATGGCCATCTGCTTATTTTAATGAACATGTGATCCTGTTTTAGGTGTTTAAACCGGTGTAGTTTTTACATGTGGTATCTATTAATAAGGAACAAGTGTCAAAACGCATCACAGGAGGGCGTGGCTTAGCAATGGCGCTGTGAAGATGTGCTTTTATTGAGCTCCCGGCCAGCACACCGCTATCTACAGCATTTGGGCACTTCTTTATGGGGAGGACATCTAAAAAACACAGGAAGGAGTCCCCCCATCACCCGGGCGGAACCTCTCCTCCTATTTTACCCGCTCGCAGCAGGCACGCAGTGGCTCCCTGCTGCAGTCCCACATTGAGGCTGCCGTCGCTCCACAGCCTGCGCTATCTGGGTCCATGGGCTCCCACCCACCTCCTGCTGCCTCCACTCACCGCATCCCGGACGCCTTGTCGCCCTCTGCAGCTCTGGACACACACCGCGGGTCCCCGATGGGCTACGGAGCACCTGCAGCATCCTCCTGGAGCGAGCTGGTTCTTGGCACGGGTGCTCAAGATGACAGGCAGGCCTCTAGGACTTCTCCTTCCGCAGCAGCTGGTGCGCTGCCCGCCACGACTGCCGCCTTTCCTCTCCATCCGGGTCCACAGACAGCATGCAGCCCTGGACGGCCTGCTCCTCAGCCTCCTCCACATACCACCGCCGGACCCTCTACTCAAGTGCAGGATTCACAGGTGAGCGAGGTGCTGCATAAGGGCCATCCATCCCTGGCCTCCCTTCTTGCCTCTGCTCCTGCCAGCACCAGTCATGAGCTTCTTGATATGGGGACTGCCTGCCTGAGCTCTGCCATGCTCCCTAGGGGCCCTATGATGGAGCTGCTCCTGGAGGGGGGTCCTGCTCAGTCTGCAGGCCTCCCTCTTCAAGCTCCAGTCCTGCTGCACCGATGTCCTGCCGTCTGTGGGGTATCGAGCTCTCCCCCCTCCATGATATGGTGCCAGGCCCCTCTGCATTATGGCTCCTCTTCAGGGACCCTGTTCCACCACGCTATGGCACTTGCTCCGGAATGCTCCCGAGGTCCACTGCCTTCTCCCTCCTGGTCCTCTGGCTCTTCCTGGGCGCATGCTCCTCCACCTCTACAGCAACCTCAGGGGCCCCTCCAGGTGGTCTCCACTCTGCAGCTCCTGCAAGATCTGCACTCCTCACCCACCCCCTCCTCTGGTGGACAGTCTAGCCTGAAGGGCACCCCGCTGGTGTTCCAGCCCCACTCCCCTACCCTGGGGCCCACTAGCTCCATCAGCACCACTCCACTGGCCTCGGTGCAAGGTGCTCCTCTGCTGCCTCCAGATAGCCACCTAGTTACCCTTGCCAATCTCTGCTCTCTGGTTATGTCCCTACCCACCAAGGAGGACTTTTCTTCATTAGCTAAACAGATGGTTGCGGAGTGTAAACAAGAATTTGCATCCCTCCACTCACGCCTCTGCACCGGACTCTACCTCGATGCCGCTGCAGGCTCTACAAAAAGTGCTTCAACTTCACTCCGATCAACTGTTTACTTTACAGCAACATCTTGATGATGTGGAGAATCGCAACAGACGGAATAACATCCGAACTCACGGCCTCCCGGAGAGGATAGGCCCTGAGGAACTTACCCGGCTCTGCTCTCTATCTTCAATAACCTCCTGGATCGCCCACCTGCCACCCATATTAAACTCGATAGTGCCCACAGGGCTCTTTGCCCACCCTCTATTGACGACCAGCGTCCCAGGGATGTTATTAGCAGAGTTCGTTTTTACGCCATTAAGGAGGACATTATACGGAAATCCCGTTCCAGACATCAGATCCTGTATAGGGATGTCCTGATCCAATTGTTTCCTGACCTATCCAAACACACCCTTGCTCAGAGAGCCGCATTGAAGGCCTCGAAATTCTCCAGGCTCGGTACATTCCTTATTGCTGGGGCTTCCCCTTCGCTCTCATTGTCCGGAAGGATGGCCGCACAATGACTTTCCACTTACCTGATGATCTCCCTGGCTTCTTACAGGACTTGGACATGCCTTCTATATCTCTCCCGGACTGGCCCTCTGTCCTCGGCCGCCCCAAAACGGCCCTTGCTGCACTCCCCTCCTCCACCCCCAAGTCTGCCCGTCAGGGTCTCAATAGCTGGAGACACACTCAGTGGGACAATCCTCCGCAACCTGAGGTTTTAGTGCACTCAACTACGGTTACCTCTGTCTACTGCACCCTTCCTGAGGGTGTGATCTGGGGTGGAGGGTGTGTGTGTGGGGGGGGGGGGGGGGGGGCATGGGGTTTACTGCATCCTATTGCTTGTCAAGGATTTACTAGTGTTACTTGTTTCTTGTTTATTTCGTAGGTTCTCAGGCTTTGCATTTTTTTTTTTTGCTTTTATAGTTTTGTGTTTCAACTTCGTTTGTTCAGTTGTTTGCTCTATCCTCTGTTCTTTTTCCCTCCCTTCTCCACTCCCTCTTCCTCCTCCTTTCCCCCCCCCTTCTTTTCCTCTACCCTTTCTCTCTCGCTTTCTTTCCCCTGCTCTCTCCTCCTCAGCTTTACCCCCTGGTCTAAAAATACTAGGGCTCCTGATTCCCTTCCTCTCATGGCGGATCTCAATGTGGCCTTCTTCAATGCCAAGGGTCTGAATGTCCCCCCCAAACAAGCCCAGATTCTTCAGCATTTTTCCCTAAAGAACAAATTCTATCCCGTGTGGTTTTGTGCCGACAATCCCGACTCCCGTTTAAGGGGGGTGGCTATTGCCTGGCACAAATTCCTGGCCCATCAGGTCCTCTTGGTTACGACAGACCCGGCCGCCCGCTACCTTATCTTGACTCTCACGTTAGGAGGCCATGAATTTACTATCAATTCCTACGCTCCTAATCAAGGCAAAGTTGATTTTTTTTGCCTCCTTAGTCGATATTGCCCTCCCCTTACTACGAGGCACCATGTTACTTTGCGGAGACTTTAACCTTACCCTTCCCTGTTATGGATAACTCCTCTGGCCATTCTTGTCTCTCCTATGCTGCGATCAAGAAGGTCAAACGTTCCTTAGCCCTGCTCCAGTTACGGGAGCCTGGCGCCTCCTACATCCTTCTGACAGGGACTAGTGTTTTTATTCTTCCCCTCATGCCTCCTACAGCCAAATAGATCTCATCCTAACCCAACATGGCTCTCCCCTGGTTGACTTCGGCTTCGGTTGGGCACATTCTGTGGTCGGATCACGCACCAATGTACTGCTCCATTCACGTTCCCTCCTTGACCTGTCCTGCGAGGTCTAGGAGGTTGAACGAATCTTTACTCCTAGATACCGTGTGTGTCGCTGATCTTTCCCTGACTGTGGCCAACTTCTATGCTGATCATACTAACGATCCCACCCCATCTCCGGTTCGCTGGGAAGCCCTCAAGTGTGTTCTCCGGGGAGTACTCATGTGCCATGGTGCTCACCTCAAACGTAAGAAGGCTTTTGATCTACGCAATGCCCTTTCCAAAGTTGCCTCCCTTGAACTAGCCCACAAGCGATCCCTCTCCATACCAGTCCTCCGGGATCTTGAAATTGCCAGATTGGAAGTGAAGCGTCTGCTTGAGGCCTCCTGGGGTCACCTAGTACAGGTCGGCCGTAGTAAATTCTACGAATACGGCAGTAAGAGTGGTCGTAAGTTGGCTAGGGCACTGCGCTCAAGGCTTGCTCAATCCCATATCCCATGCATTAACTCTCCTTCTGGATCCCTAGTTCATACCACCCCTGACATTCTCTCTGTGTGTCATATGTTCTTCTCTGAGCTCTATAATCTTTCTTCTACCCCTTTGTCTCCTCCCCTCTCCCCCCCCTCCCATCCCTCCTTTTTTCCTCTACCTCTCTCCTGACCAGATAGACCAACTGGAGGCCCCTTTCTCAGCCGAGGAGTTATCCCGGGTGATCAAGGACCTTCCAGGTGGTAAGAGTCCAGGCCCTGATGGCTTCATGGCCCGGTTTTACAAAACTTTAGAATCTTCTCTTCCCCACCCCCTCATGCTCACAGCCTTTAACTCTATTTCCCCTACAACCCCATTCCCGCCCGAATCCACCCTGGCACACATGGTGGTCCTGCCTAAACCAGGGGATCCAAACGTTTGTGGCAGCTACTGCCCCATTTCCCTACAGAATGTGGACCTGAAAATATATTCCAAACTTTTAGCCAATCGCCTTAACATTGTACTCCCCTCCCTTATTCACTTGGACCAAGTAGGCTTTGTGCCAGGGAGAGAAGCTAGGGACAACACACTAAAAACCCTGGATCTCATCCACTATGCCTGCTCAAAACGGATCCCTCTAACAGTCCTCTTAAGATGCCGAAAAAGCCTTCGACCGTGTGTCCTGGTCCTTCTTAGCACAAACTCCCCAAGGCGTTGGCCTGGACCCTGCCTTCATCTCCAATGTTAGCACCATATAAATTCCCCATTAGCGCGCTTTAAAATCAATGGCTCCATGTACTCTCCTTTCACCATTCAGAATGGTACTAGGCAGGGATGCCCCCTCTCTCCCTGTTGTATGCTCTGGTGATGGAACACCTGCTCTCCTCCATCCACAATGATCCCAATATCAGCGGCCTCATGGTAGGCGCTCACGAATACAAATGTGCAGCCTTTGCGGATGACCTTCTGGTTTATCTTACTAATCCAATAGTATCTCTCCCGACCCGGATGGCCAAGCTCTCTGAGTTTGGACGCTGATCCAATTTTAAAATCAATTACTCCAATTCTGAGGCATTGGGTGTTTCATTGCCAGACCGTGTGCAGACAGCCCTTCACTCTTCCTTCCCCTTCACTTGGCCTTCCCGGGGTATCTCCTACCTGGGGACTGTCATCCCTGCTAATTTGTCCGCACTGTTCTCCCTTAAATTTCTCGAC
The DNA here is from genome assembly GCF_029499605.1 of Hyla sarda. Classification (NCBI taxonomy): domain Eukaryota; kingdom Metazoa; phylum Chordata; class Amphibia; order Anura; family Hylidae; genus Hyla; species Hyla sarda. The sequence continues at coordinate 227,988,314 of NC_079193.1, read as the reverse complement.
CTTGTTAGCCCGGATCTGCTCTGATCTCGCTAACTTGAATCACAGGGAGTTTTCCTGGTTTGGTTGGATTGCCATACTGAAGATGACGATCATGCCACGTTTGTTGTATTTGCTTCAAACGCTCACGATACACATACCCACTGGGTTATTTCAACAACTCCAAAGAGGTTTCAGTTCTTTTGTGTGGTCGTCCTCCCAACCCAGGATTAATAGGCTCCTCCTGACCCGACAGACTTTCGGGTGGGGCTCCCTGATGGCCGGCTCTTATGCCAGGGTCCTTGATTGGTTCCACAACCCCAAACGTAAGCTCTGGGTACAGCTTGCCCAGGCCCTGTGCCCCCGGTCTCTCTCTACACTTCCCTGGACTTTGTCCCCTTCTCTCTTGGACTCTCAGCCACTCTCCTTCTTCACCAGACATACCCTATCCTCTATACATATTGCGGGCAGGAGGGGGCTCTCTCGTGGACCGCTACAGCCCTCTACTTCCCATCTCTGACCACCCTGATTTCCCCCCTGGTTTGTCTTCAGAAGGTCGCTTCCCTCTCTTGTCCCATGCGCCTTTGCAATGTTCTTCCTAACAGGGTTTTCCAGCCCCTGGAGGCCCTTCAGGAGTCTTGGCAAGTTTCCCAACATGCTGTGTTTGAATATCTCCAATTGAAACACTATCTCCTCCATACGCGACACCCTCTCTGCCCCATGTTCCCTATACCCTTTTGAGCAGTTATGCATGGCCTCGTCCTGCCCTCGGCACTCCATCTCCCTCCTATACGTTCTTCTCCTCTCACCTAGATCCCAAGCCCTTCCATCCTACTGTGCAGCATGGGAGGCCGAACTAGGATGACAATTTTCTCCTGAGCAATGGTCCCACTGCTTTTGTTTAACTCACAATTCGGTGGTGGCTACCAAGGCCCAGGAGACCGGTTTCAAAATCCTCTCTCACGTTGGTACCGAGTGCAGTCAGTGCTTCATCGCTGGTACCTGTTGGTCCCGGAATCTTGTTGGAGGTGTGGAACTGCCGAGGGCACGATGACACATATTTGGTGGAGTTGCCCAGCCTTGTCCTCTTTTTGGCACTCCGTTTTGTCCATAGTGCAAACAGTGTCTGGAGTATCCATCCCTAGTGAACCCGGCATGGTGCTGTTTATGCTTCCCATGGCCGCCCCCAAATATAAACGTTCGCTTTTTCGCCACCTTCTACAAGCGGCTAAATCTGTTATCCCCAACATTGGCGCTCCTCTGAGGACCCTACCTTCGGGGAGTGGGTTGCTGAAGTTGCCTCAACCCAACGCATGGAGGAACTCCTTGCTGTTTCTCCCTCTGACTTCTCATGCTATACCTCCACCTGGCTGCCCTGGTCTAGCTTCTGTTCCTCTGACTCGCATCACTCTGGGTTTCTCACTCCTGGGGCCGCTAACGGGTAGTCTGTTTTCTCCCTCTCCTTGTTCTTAATCTCTCCCTTCGTTCTCTTTTTTTCCTTCTCATTGCCTTCGCTACTCATACCCCGCTCTCCCCTCTCTCCAGCCTCTTTACCCTTCTCTCCATACCTTGTCTTGGTCTACTGTTGTGCCCTTTGCTGCCTCATGTTTCTTCTTAGCGTCTAGTCTTTTCCTGGCTTTATGCTTCGACTTCAGCCCCTATGGGCTGTCTTCTCATTGCCCCTACTTCTTCCCTCTTCCATCCTAACCTGATTCTCTCTCATTCACGTTCTCCCTGTTTTCATCCGCCACCCCCCCCCCCCTTACTCCTTGGAACGCTGATCATTTTATTTCAGGTTTCTTACTGTTTGAGCATTGTACGTGATATCTGGACCTACATCGTCCCGTTCGCTATTTCACTGCCTTGCATTACATGCTCTTAGTACTCTTTGTATGTTGATTAATTAATAAGTTTTTTGAATTTGAAAAAAAAAAATAAAAACAGTTTTTTTATCAGACAATAAATATTTACCAAAGAGCCAGCCAGCTACTTCATTTTGCTGCACGTATCTCCAATTGCTACACTTTAGGAAAGGCCCCTTGCTATTTCTGGATGACTGCCCCATTTGCACAAAGCAAAATTCATGGCATGGTTTGTTGTGTAAGAACTTTACTGGCCCACAAAAAGCCCTGACCTCAACCCCTTTCAACATCTTTCAAATGAACTAGAACAGAGTTTGCAAGCCAGGCCTTGGACACACTCCAAAATATTATAGAAAGTTTTCCCAGAAGAAGCTGTTATATCTGCAAAGAGGGGATGGATGAACTCCACATTAATGTCAATTGATTTAGAAAGGGATATTATTAAAGCTCCTTATGGTATAATGTGTAAGTGTTTTGTGATGTTAATGATGGAAAAAGTTCTAACATGTATTATCTTTGTCTCATTCTTTAACATGACCTAGAACATGAACAATTGAACTTCAAAACAAACAAACCTAATGGGGCAGGGATGTGGAATTCCTATCGCCCGACGCCCGGGACTAGCAGTTTTGGGCGCCGGGCAGGTGAATTGGTCCGGCCCTTAGCCCGGCTTCGGGCAAGCAGGGCCGGACCTGACAAGTGCGGTGGCGATCTGCAGTCTGTATGGAGCGGGCTGCCGACTTCTGCCAGCTCCATACTCTGCCGCCTCCGACAATAAAAAACTGTATCCTCGGAAGCAGAGCAGGGGAGATGAGAAGCTGTGTATTTGTCTTCTCTCCCCTGCTCTGCAGACGGGCGGGGGAGATGAGGGGGCGTGGCTTCTTGCTCCCCATGCAGACCTGCGTCCTCTGCCTTCACTCCCCCCAGCTGTAGCTTCGGAGAGGTGAGGGGAGGAGGCGCGTCTGCACGGGGAGATGCTTGCGGCGCTCTGCAGTATGTACGGAGCGGGCTCTGGATTCCTGCCCGCTCCATACTCTGCAGCCCCCGGCTTTTCTCAGTAGCCGGGGGCCGCCGCTAATAGCCAGCATGCGGCGATCAACGCGGCTGGCTATTAACCCTTTAGATCGCCACTGTCAAAGCTGACAGCGTCTAAAGGGAGATGTGAATGCTCCCTGGTGGGCTAGTGGGGTGGATCGCCCCCCCCGCAGCGCGATCGCAGGGGGGCAATCCACTAGAGAGGTAGCCGGAGGACTTACCTCTGCTTCCTCCTGTCCCGGCTCTGTCATTGATAGAGCCTGGCTGGACCAGGCTCTATCAATGGATCACAGAGCACATAGATTAATAGAGTTCAATAGAACTCTATTCATCTGTCTGAGGAATCTAATGATTCCTCATAAGTCTAATAAAGTGTAAAAAAAAAAAAAAAAAAAAGTTTTAATAAAAGTTTGAAAGACACATTAGCCTAGTGGTCTTCAAACTGTGCCCCTCCAGATGTTACAAAACTACAATTCCCAGCATGCCAGGACAGCAGTTGGCTGTCCGGGTATGCTGGGAGTTGTAGTTTTGCAACATCTGGAGGGCCACAGTTTGAAGACCGCTGCATTAACCCCTTCCATGTTAAAAGTTCAAATCACCCCCTTTATCTATATAAAAACATGCAAACATAATAAAAATAAACATATTTGGTATCGCTTCGTGCGTAATTGTACAACCTATTAAAATATAACATTATGTATCCCGTACGGTAAATGTAAAAAAATACCAAACCACAGATTTGCAATTTTTATAATATCCCATAAAAAAAAAAGTAAAAAAACGATTAAAAAGTCAGATCAATGCCAAAATGGTACCGATACAAAAAACAGATTATGGTGCAAAACATGAGCCCTCATACAGCCTGGTATGCGGAAAAAAAATAAAGCTACAGGGGTTAAAAAATGGCAATTAAAAAAATTTGAAAACGTTCAGAATTAGTAAAACATGACGTTAACGATACAAATCTGGTATTGCTGTAATCAGGCGACCTAAAGTATAAAACTAACATGTTACCTCAACCACAAGGTAAATGGCGCAGAAAAGAAAACCACCAAATCTGCAAAATTATCTTTAACTATTTCAATTTTACTTCCCCAAATATATATATATTTTTTGGTTCAGAGAATATGTTATTGAAAAATTAAAAGGTATCATTATAGTAGGTAGTTATGGCTATTATAGGGAGAGGAGGAAAAAATTAGAGTGTAAAAGAGAAAATTGGCCGGACAAGTGGATCGTCATGAGGGACAAGTAGATTTTGCTCCATTTTAGTCCCGTGGACAAGTAGTTTTTTATAAAATTTCCACACCCCTGTGGGGGAATAAAAATAACACATCATAACCTGTTTGCATAATGGTGCACACCCTTCTATAACTGGGGATGTGGATGTGTTCAGAATTAACCAACTGCATTGTAACCTATTAAAGGGTTATTCCGGGCAAAAACATCTTATCCCCTTTCGAAAGGATAGTGGATAAGATGTCTGATCGTGGGGGGCCCGCCACTGGGACCCCCCGCGATCTCCCTGCAGCAGCCCACATTCTATGCGTAGCTGCATCTGCAGTTTCGGAAACCGGCGAGCTTCCAAGACGGGGACGTGACGTCACGCCACGCCCCCTCCATTCATGTCTATGTGAGGGGGCATTGTGGCCGTTACCCCCCTCCCATAGAAATGAATGGAGGGGGCGTGATGTCACGTCCCCGTCTCGGAAGCCCAGCGGTTTCCGAAACTGCAGACGCAGGGAGATCGCGAGGGGTCCCAGCGGGGGGCCCCCCGCGATCAGACATCTTATCCCCCTATCCTTTCGATAGGGGATAAGATGTTTTTGCCCGGAATACCCCTTTAAATAGAAGTCTCATTGCACACCTGCCATCATTTAATGTGACTGAATAGTTACAAATACAGTTTAGCTTTTCTAGTAGGATTTTCCTGACATTTGCTTAGTTGGTCTGCAGAGCGCTTTCAAAGCATTAGAGGACACTTATTGCTAAAACATTCAGTCAGGAGAAGGGTACAAAAGAATTTCAAAGCAACAGATATATCATGGAACATAGTGAAGGCAGTTATCATCAAGTAGAGAAAATATGGCACAACACAGACATTAGCAGGAAATGGACATCCCTCCAAAACTGATGAAAAGACAAAAAGAAAACTGGTCAGGAAGGCTTCCAAGATGCCTACTGCAACATTTAAGGAAATTCAGGAGTTTCGGGCAAGTACTAGTTACATGCTTTGTATTCTTCATATGAATGTGCAATTGGGGTAGGGTGGCATGACGAAAGTCTTTTATTACAAAGAAAAACATCCAAGTTCGGCTGAAGTTTGCAAAACAAACATCAAGTCCCCCAAAAAGCATGGGGAAAAATTTGTTATGGTCTCATAAAACCACGGTCGAACTTTTTGCCCATAATTTCAAAAAGGTATGCTTGGTGCAAAAACCACACTGCACATCAAAGAACACCATACACACAGTAAAACATGATGGTGGTGGAAGCATCATGCTTTGGGGCTGTTTTCTTCAAATGCAACTTAGTTGCAAGACATTTTGGCACAAAACCTTAGAAGGGGTTATTCAGTGGAATGTGTTAATTTAATGTTCTCCCCAGCCTGACTACAAAAAAACATTAACTCACCATCCACCGCTCCCTTGTAGCTCTGGGATCAGAGCACCCCATCTCCGGCCAGTGTTCCGCTGACAATATGCTTAAGCAGGGTCGGTGGGAGCTGTAGACATGACATCACAGTGCCGCTCCCCCAATCACTGGCCGCAGCAATGTCAGTTACCCAGCTCTGGACACTGTTCTGCAGCTCACGGAAAGCAGAGACACGGGCTGTGGGTGAGGTGCCCAGATACCGGCGCTACAAGGGAACGGCGGAAGGAAAGTTCAAGTGTTATTTTTGTACACAGTATGGGGACAATAGTAAATTATGTAATTCCACTGTAAAATTCTTCCTTTTAAAAGGGATACTCCATCCCTAGACATATTATCCCCTATCCAAATTATAGGGGATAACTTGCCAAATAGCACGGGGGGGCGGGGATCATCAATGGGCTGCTAAGACCCCCGTGTTCTCTGGCCTGGCACCCCAGAAATCAGCATGCATGGAGCGAACTCTGCTCCATGCCAGATAAAAAAAAAAAAAAAAACACAGTTGTCACACCCCTTCCATATATCTCCCATAGATATTAATGGAAACGGAGTGACAACCACAGCCGCCCAAAGCCTAGCACAGTCTGCGTTCTGAACATAAATGTTTAGAGCGCCGGGGTACTGCCCAGAGATTGTGGGGGTCTCAGCCGCTTGATCCCCGCGATCAGATATCTTATTCCCTATTCTTTGGATAAGGAATAAAATGTTAGTGCTCAGTACCCCCTTAAAGCATCCATTAGAAAGATGAAGAGGAAGTTAACCTTTTAGAACCACAACAACACAGAGCACGTATCAAAATCCACAAAGCATGACCCAGCCAAAGCCCAGACCTAATCTAATTAAACATCTGTGGTGTGATCAGAAGGGCTATGCACAGGAGATGTCCTCACAATCTAACAAGTTTGGAGCTCATTTACAAGAAAAAGGGCAAATATTGCCCCATCAAGATGTGCCATGCTAATAAGCTCCTACCCAACAAGACTAATAGCTGTAATAATATCAAAAGGTGCTAAAACTAAGTATTATTATTTTAAGAGTGTGCACACTTATGCACCCAGGATAAAGTGTCATTTTTCCCTCTATTTGTATAGTCTGCCTACAGATTACTGAGCAATGCTATGTATCACCTGCCTCTTCTAACCAAGTAAAAACCCACAGATAAAATTACAAAGTAAAACAAGTCTTAAATGGGTGGTGTATTGTCTGCCCACAGAGGCAGGCTATACAAGTAGATAGCTGATATTACTGACCAATGCTATGCCTAGCACTGAACAATAATGCAAATCAAAAGACTGCTTAAAAAACAAACACCTATTTGGTATTGCCACATGCGTAAATGTCAAAACTATCAAAATAAAATGCAAATGATCCCGTACAGTGAATGATGTAAACGTAAAAACAAATAAAGCAATCCAACCAGTAGGTACAGGATACTGGAGTTAAAGTACAGGGTGAGCCATTTATATGGATACACCTTAATAAAAAAGGGAATGGTTGGTGATATTAACTTCCTGTTTGTGGCACATTAGTATATGTGAGGGGGGAAACTTTTCAAGATGGGTGGTGACCATGGTGGCCATTTTGAAGTCAGCCATTTTGAATCCAACTTTTGTTTTTTTCAATAGGAAGAGGGTCATGTGACACATCACTTATTGGGAATTTCACAAGAAAAACAATTATGTGCTTGGTTTTAACGTAACTTTATTCTTTCATGAGTTATTTACAAGTTTCTGACCACTTATAAAATGTGTTCAATGTGCTGCCCATTGTGTTGGATTGTCAATGCCATCCTCTTCTCCCTCTCTTCACACACTGATAGCAACACCGCAGGAGAAATGCTAGCACAGGCTTCCAGTATCTGTAGTTTCAGGTGCTGCAGAATGGGCAAAACAAAAACTGGAACAGGACCCTCAGTTTACACAGAAGATTTTGTTCAGTGATGAGGCAAACTTTTATGTGAATGGTGAAGTTAACAAACAAAACCACCGCTATTGGTCTGACACTAACCCACATTGGATAGATCCCTACAAGACTGTTGGAACACAAGAATTGATGGTATGGTGTGGTATATAGGGTACAAAGATAGTGGGGCCATTCTTCATGAATGGAAACCTCAAGGCCACTGGATATGCAAAATTGCTACATGATGATGTGATTCCCTCTTTATGCACTGAAGCTGGCACGTTCCCTTAGTTTTTCCAACAAGATGGTGCACCACCACATTATGGGTGTCAGGTCCGAGCATTTTTTTTAGATCAACAGTTTCCTGGAAAGTGGATTGGTCGTCGTGGGCCAGTTGAATGGCCCCCAAGGTCTCCCGATCTGACCCCCTTAGACTTTTATCTTTGGGTTCATCTAAAGGCAATTGTCTATGCTGTGAAGTTACGAGATGTGCAGCACCTGAAACTACGGATACTGGAAGCCTGTGCTAGCATTTCTCCTGCAGTGTTGCTATCAGTGTGTGAAGAGTGGGAGAAGAGGGTTGCATTGACAATCCAACACAATGGGAAGCACATTGAACACATTTAATAAGTGGTAAGAAACTTGTAAATAACTCATGAAAGAAGTTATGTTAAAACCAAGATCATCATTGTTTTTCTTGTGAAATTCCCAATGAGTTTGATGTGTCACATAACCCTCTTCCTATTGAAAACACAAAAAGTTGGATTTAAAATGGCCAACTTCAAAATGGCCGCCATGGTCACCACCCATCTTGAAAAGTTTCCCCCCTCACATATACTAATGTGCCACAAACAGGAAGTTAATATCACCAACCATTCCCATTTTATTAAGGTGTATCCATATAAATGGCCCACCCTGTACAACAGTAGCTTGTAGTTTGAAAGTTCATAGATGTGGAAAATTAAGATAATTTGAGGTGGATAGAAATAGCACGTACGGAGTCAAAATAAAGTAAATGTTACCTCAAGGCAAAAAGAGGAACAAGAACTCCATTGCTTACAACTTTCAATACAATGAGAGATTAATGCTAGGTACACAGAGGTAAGTAGTAAACATTAAGGCATTAATTCAAAACCGAAGGCGTTCTGAGTCCGTACCTCTGCTTCCTGAAGACGACCCCGGTTCGAGCACACCATGTCTGGGCAACTGATGGGAGAACCAAATCCTTCACGAACTGCCAACTGTGCATATTGCCTCAGGCACTACAGAGGGACAAAAAGAAAATAATTTCTGTTAATAAAAAACATTATGCATCATAACCATATTCACAGGATGTTGATGTCTTATATTCTATACTTGTCCCATCTAGCTCTAACCAAATGAAAACAAACAGATGAAATTAAAAAGTCAAACAAGTCAAATGGGTGGTCTTATTATTACAATACCTCTCTGTTTGATTTATTAAAGGAAAACGGTCACATGTTTGCTCCCGCACTAACCACAGGTACTGATTGATAGTGCAGGAGATGCAGATTCTGATTCCTATGATCCCTACCTTGGCCAGAGCAGTCCTGCCATTCGCCTGCAATCTTAGTTTTATACTATCTGGGAATGTGGCTGTAACTGGCACGGGCGGGGTTTGTGTAGCTTAACTAGCACAGACATCAGTGCTGCCCATCCGCAGCGCTGCCCACTTATGAATATTTATCCCCCCTCCCTCCAGCTCTCCCTCTCTTCGCCACTCATAACTGGTATTCACTGCGCATGGCCAGCTTCCTGACATGCACAGTGAAGTCCAGTTAGGAGTGGCGAAGAGAGGGAGAGCTGGAGGGAGGGAGGATGAATATTCATAAGCGGGTGACGCTGCGGACGGGCAGGGCTGACGTCAGTGCCAGTTAAGCTACAGAAACCCCACCCTTGCCAGTTACAGGTTACAGCCACATTCACAGATATAATAAAACTAAGATTGCGGGCGAACGGACGGATCCGGCCAAGGTAGGGATCATAGGAATCAGCGTCTCCCGCACTATACATCAGTTCCTATGGTTAGTGCGGGAGCAAACATGTGACAGTTTTCCTTTAAGGCATATTAAATGGAGGGGCAAACACTCTGGAAGCCCTACCCTATTCATTTTTTGGTCTATGATCATCTCTGCATCAGAGGCTTCACCACAGAATCCATAAAAAAAAAAAAAAAAAAAGGTTATTTTATTTTCTCCAGTAGAAGGAAGACACCATAACAGAAACCTGATGGGCCTCAATTTACCTGCAGCTACAGGATTCTGCTGATTACTACAGCTGATCATCTGAGAATGTCAAGGTGTGGGAGTAAGGTGGGAAGGAGTAACAGGTAGGGGTCTCAATGGCCTATAGAACAAAGGCTGGAGGGGTGCAGCAGCCAAGAAGCCCCCCACAGGTCTAATGAAATGAGATGTGAAACAGAGAGTTCTGCTTTAGTGCAATATACCATGCCAGAAAGCACTGCTAAGGATGGGAGAACCTTCTTCAACAAGAAGGAGAGCACCAGATGGAGAAAGGCAGGAAGAACTGCAAGATGGTCATGTGGCTCAAATTGAGATTCTGAGGACTCTGGTGTGTCTATAAAGGTAGCTAGATGTGTAACCCATTGAAGAAAAAGAAAAAGAAAGAAAGAAAGTTTACTGCCTAAAGTAGAGGCCTAAGGCAAATCATTTCCAGAAAGAGTTATTTTGCAAATTATTAGACTGTAATTGCAACTTATGAATCTTAAACACTCTTAGGTCTGCGGAGCTGATTTCCCCATGTTCTCCATTTCATCCCCTGTTTTTCTTTCTACTGTCTTCATTTTCCTTATTATCAGTTGTATTTATGACAGAATTATACTTGGCATAATCTCTGATCTGGCATTAGAAGACATGGACTTTGACGAATAGGTCTTTCACATACTCTATGTAGACTGTTCATACATTGTTAATATGTCTGTCTTTATCCACATTATAATCTTGGAGAGAGAAAATGAAAAGACGATCCCTTGGAACAACCACCAACCAAGCCAGGAGATAAAGAAACCAGCTGCCTGGGAGCAGACGTTTTACACTGAAAACTTTTTTGTTACTGGCATGATGTGGGCCAAAGATACTGCTACAATGTAGATCTCAGGATCATGGCAGACTCTGGAAACACTGCCAAGCTGTGAGACATTCTGGAAAAGAAAGGATTAGAACCCTCTTAAAGGTGAGACTAGAAAAGAAAAAACAAATTGGTGAAAGAAGTTAAGTTAAAGGGTTACTCCGCTCCCCAGCGTCTGGAACATTTAGTTCCGAACGTGTGTGCAGGCTTCCGTGATGATGCCCGCCCCCTCGTGACGTCACGGCCTGCCCCCCTCAATGAACGTCTATGGGAAGGGGGCGGGCATGTACATGGAAGCCGCACACAGCGTTCGGAACTCAATGTTCCGGATGCTGGGTAGCAGAGTAACCCTTTAACAGCCTTCACGAGACATGAGGGTCAGTCGCAAAGTCAAATTAAATTATGAGTAAACACTGGTGGGCTGGGCACACTGAAATCTCAACCATTGTCCTCAGTGATGCCATACAAGAATGAAGGACAAAATAATGAATGGGATTTAGGTATATGATCAGGTAGACCTGTCTACACAAAGAATTTACCACCTACATTACATATTTTTTTTACTTTTTAAAGACAGATACTGAGACATGCTTTTCCAATTTATTTTTATTGTTTCATTGTAAAGTTTTTAAAGAGGTATTCCAGGAAAATAAATTTTTATATCAACTGGCTCCAGAAAGTTAAAACAGATTTGTAAATTACTTCCATTAAAAATATTAATCCTTCCAGTAGTTATCAGCTGATGAAGTTAAGTTGTTCTGTTCTGACAACAGTGCTTTCTGCTGACACCTCTGCTTGTCTCATGAACTGTTCAGAGTAAGAGCAAATCCCAATAGCAAACCTCTAATGCTTCAGACAGTTCCTGAGACAAGCAGATATGTCAGCAGAGAGCATAACAAATCAACTTCAGCAGCTGATAACTACTGGAAGGATTAAAAAATGTTAATAGAAGTAATTTACAAGTCTGTTTAACTTTGATATAAAAAATTTTTTTTCCTGGAATACCCCTTTAAGTTCATTCTTCGTACATTATTATGGGACCTATGCAGAGGTCAACGTGCAAGAGGGGGGGGGGGGAAAGAGGTCTGGGCTGTGTGCTATGCATTATCTATTTTTAATGGCCAGATCTTATCTTATCAATATACTGCTGTCATCTTTCACTTTTATCCTGCTTGTGTTGATATGGAGGAGGCTGCATGTGATGTCTACAGAGGGTACGCCTTGACTTGCAGTATTCATAAACTGTCCAATTTCTTCAGGTGGGTGCTAGATCATCCTTTCAGTAACCTTGCACAAAGAGTAGGCTTACTGACACCTCAAACTGCAAGAAAGGGAACTGTGTGACCTGTGGAGAGGAAACAAAGTGCTGTAGACTGCCTGGTTTCCTCGCCCGCTTAGGCTGTACTCACATGTACCGTATTTTGAGCGTATTTAACATGCAGGATTTGAAACTGCACATTTTATGCTGGAGATTTCAATGTAAAACTAAAATTAGTGAACACAGGTTTAAATCTGTAGCTTAAACTCCTGTGCATCAAATATGCACACGATATTGTACGTGTCATTACACCCTTAGGGAGCATGACTAGTATTGCAGGATACATGACACCAACCTGAATAAAATGGGGAGGGAAGTTTCTGTTACCACAGAAAAAACTAAATGCAAATAGTGAATATAGGAGGCAGTTGTGACCCAAGTTAAAACTGAGCTGTTAACTGCCAATCTCCGCAGAAGGGGTAAACAGTAGGTTGAGCAGAAGGAGCAATCATTCATTTTACTTTGTGTCACCAGATATACCCATGATCAACTGTGTCTCCCAATGATATAAGCAAGAAAAACAACTTTCTAAACATATCATGTAATCTAGCCATTATATAGGCAATGTGTATACCGAAACACATAGAATGCATTGAGCACGAACTTCTCCTGGCTTGTTCTTCTGATTGGTGGAGGTTTTCACAAAAGTTTTTCCAAATGACAGTGCCCATTTAAGGACAATTCCTACTCAATATTCCTCTTAAACATAGTACTTAAGTCTATTCTTTCATTCAAGTGGCCTCTCAGGCACTTAAACAAAAACTTGAAAATAGAGGAGTCTTAGTCATTACGCACTAGTTTTGCCTAAAGTACCTGCTGCTTTTTATGGATCTTGAGATTTGTGCTAATTACACCAAACATTCTTTACAGATTCAAAAATGATAAGAAAATGAAAACTGAGTGTTACATTAAAGTAAAAAAGAAACAAAAATGAATGTAAATGAAGAGAGTAAAAATAAGGAACACACAACATTTAAGACGTATAGTAGCACAAGTACACCAGTCACCAAAAGTTAATATTTCCCTTGAGACTGAATTATAAAAGATTAACTATCTGGCTTGGATTTATAATACTGACCTTTTGTGTGGTACACACACATTATACTGAATATAATGGAATATAACCATGAGTAAAGATATTCAAAAACTAGCTGATTCTGAAGAAGTGCAAACTTAGACTAGGTAGTCTATGATTGTGTAAAATTTTTAACAGTAGCTCAGGCTTTTTGAAAATCAGGCGAACTTTACACTGGTTACTATAAGAACACACACAACATATTAGTTGGCTTAGTTAACACCAAGAATTTTTTGGTGTATATTACTTTTCTGCTCATTTTAAAACCCACTTTTCTTTTTAAAGTGGTGTGCATAGTGCAGAGTAAAAATCATTAGTAAACTATCTGAAAAAGTGGCGCTAATACCATGCAACACATTTCACTCAAATTCAGCTCCAAATACACAGAAAAACAGGCGTTAATTCCATTCAATATCCCCGCCACCCCCACCCCCCTCTCCTCAGTAGATCGTTTTTTGTTAACTGTACAGCTGAGCCCTGTCGAAACGGCACATTTTACCAGGCTTTACATGCTCCACCAAAAGGTTCTCCCTCTCGTGTATTTATTGTGTATATTAGAAAGATACAGCTATATCCAAATATACATACAAAATCAGAACTACAAACAAAGTCCCTGCTTGATTGGCAGTCATCTCAAAGCCGTCAAAGCCGAACCCTTTTTCACAATCATGCTCCTGCTCTGAGCATACAAATTGTACACACGTGGCAGATTTGGGAACAGGGCTTGGCTTCCAGCTGAAAATCAAGCAGGGAAAAAGATGGTACAGAGAGCTAGGAGGTATGCCAGCCCTCAGCACTTCAAGGGCTTAGGAATACCTCTTTGACACTGTGTCATAAGCGTTTTTCTATGCTATGAAAGCACAGAC